>NC_090738.1:97911847-97924347 GCF_036898095.1 Palaemon carinicauda
ATTTATATATACACACACACAAACATGTATATATATATATATATATATATATATATATATATATATATATATATATATATATATATATATATATATATATATATTCACTAAAATCGAAGATCTTGCAAAAGGGTATGTATCCACCTCTGTCTGTTTCTTAGTTTATTTATTTGCTTTTTTGTTAGTGATCAACATTACACAAAAGCTACAGTTCCGATTCTGACCAAACTTGGTAGTTATGTTGGGTATGACCCAAGGAAGAACCAATCAATCAGCGATGAAACATTAATTGAATAGTTATTATTTATATGAAAATATAAATAAATATAAAGAAAAATTGATAAATTTGTTCAGAAATATATATATATATATATATATATATATATATATATATATATATATATATATATATATATATATATATATACTGTATATATATATGCATATATATACATATATATGTATATATATATATATATATATATATATATATATATATATATATATATATATATATATATATATATATATATATGTATATGTATATATGTATATGTATATATATATGTATATGTATATATATATATATATATATATATATATATATATATATATATATATATATATATATATATATATATATATATATATATATATATATATATATATATATATATATATACATATATATATATATATATATATATATATATATATATATATATATATATATATATGTATATATATATGTATATATATATATGTATATATATATGCATATATATATATATATATATATATATATATATATATATATATATATATATATATATATATATATATTTATATATATATATATATATATATATATATATATATATATATATATATATATATATGTATATATAAGTATATATATATATATATATATATATATATATATATATATATATATATATATATACATATATATATATATATATATATGTATATATAAGTATATATATATATATATATATATATATATATATATATATATATATATATATATATATATATATATATATATATATATATGCAGAAGAACCACAGGGAAAATGAAAATACGAAATAAACACTTAAGTCCTGACTAGTTTCGTGATACTTCCTCAGAGGACTGATCAGTCCTCTGAGGAAGTATCACGAAACTAGTCAGGACTTAAGTGTATATTCCGTATTTTCATTTTCCCTGTGGTTCTTCTTCATCTGAGCATCACGTTTTCCTGTGATTTTTACCCATATATATATATATATATATATATATATATATATATATATATATATATATATATATATATATATATATATATATATATATATATATATATATATATATATATATATATATATATATATATATATATATATATATATATATATATATATATATATATATATATATATATATATTTTTGGGCTCAAGCCATGTCGTCCTGATGGAAGTTCCTATTGGGTAGCTTCCTAGGGTATATTACAACTACGGCGATATTCCCAGAGAATTTACCTCAAGGTACCAGAATTCTAACTCCTGGAGCGAATATCCCTCATGAAAGGGATATCGCGACATATCAGAGGACGTATTTTTGACACGCCACATGGCAATCTGCACCCCAAACAGAGATTACGTATCGAGGGGTCAATTGTCAAGAAACGAGATCGGGGAAAAAAAAGGGGGAGCCGCTCCCAAGGCTCCCTATTCTCCAGTTTCGTAAGCGTGCCTGGCGCCAATCCCGGTGCCATCTGTATTCCTTTGTGCGTAGCTTAACAACTCGGTGTGTTTTCCTGTGTTTCTCGCAAATCTTGGATTTTTTCAGCTTTTCATAGCTTCTCCAACTTTGTCGGCCTCTGATAAGTTGAGTACCATGTGCTTTATGTATAAATGTAGGCTTGTGGTAAATTTTTAAGTGATTAATAGGATTAATCTTTGTTACAAGAGCCGTAGCCTACCGGAGGCCTCATGGACGCTGTCGCTCACTAGGTATGAGTTTTAGTTAGCCAGAGCGACATTCCCGGTTGTTTTGCTTTAATAGATTTTAGCTATTTAGCGTTACATAGGATTTCCTTTCGTGCTTTAGTATTATTCTGGCGAAGTATTCGCCAACTCTGGCCTCGGCTAGGCCATGTAGCCTAGTCGTTTGGTCCTAGTACTTCAAGCATGTTTTGGGTTTTTCCGAGTGCATTAAAATTTTATTGAAGCTTTAGGCTGTTTTTTTATACATTTAAGATTATGTTGAATATTTCCAAGATATTATACGAGTGAGTTTCGGTGATTTAGGTAATCGATTTTCTGGGAGCCTAGGCTAAGTTGCTTATGGAGCCTTAGTATACTTTCTCATACTCCCCGGTTGCTTTCTTTTCTTCGGAGAAGGTATGCAATCCCTTTTCCTCTGTTTAAGCCTTGGGCTTATCCCTAAGTGGTTTATCTGAATTAACTTTCGATAAAACTATACTGGGGTGTTACTGTACCTTCCTGTTCCAGTAAGTCTGGTTTCAGAGAGGAACAGAACAACAGAGTTTTTAGTCTGAGTATGTGTTTGTCTGGCTTGGGGTAGAGTCTCCCTCGCTGGCTTGACACAGACATAGGAGGCTTAGCCTCCTTAGGTCACTACCGAAGGTTTCTGTACGAGATGATTCCTTCTTTTGTGATCTAGCAGACTAGTCCTTGTTGCTGTTCTCGGGGGAGGATAGGATCCTTTTCCTGGGAGTAGTAACACCTTCCTTGCTTTGGTTCTTTGGGAGCTGGCAAGTATTGCTGGCCTCCCTCCTTGGATCTCCCTTAGGCTAGGATAAGTTTTCTTGGCTGCGGGTGATCTTTCACTAAAGCAAGGTTGGTAGGACCCTCTTTTGTCCCTTCCCCCTCTATCTCCGTAATAGCCTAGCCATTACAGTACTGTACGTCATTCTACACCTGGACCTAGGATAGGTTAGGATGTGGAATTGACTCAGTCCCTTGCCGCTGCCGGCGAGCAAGGGTCTTCTGCCTTGAGTGCTGCCCGGACCTCCCTTGGTCCCTCATCCATGCCTGCCTGTAGAGCCAGACAGCATTGATCAGGAAGCCTGAATTAGATTCTCCCCTTCCTTATATGCACTCTTTCGGATTGCCGGGCTTGGAGGTAGTTTACGCTCTTATCCCGGCATCCATTCTGTTTTCTTCTAGTGCTGTACCCTACCCGGCTGCCGGCCTATGAGGCCGGCAGCCGGGCAGTCGTAGTCCTCTGGTTCTTTTGCTGCCGACCGACATCGGTTGTTTACCTTTGCCGGCCAGCTAATGTCAGCCCTTGTCTGCCGGTCACTAAGAGCAGTGGCCGGCAGCCGGGTGCTACCTTGTGTAGCCGACATTGGCTGTTGCAGGCCGGCAGTTACTGCCGGCCGGCACAGGCTTTTGAACCAGTGTTCTGCCGCCTTATAGCTGTTAAGTAGTATACTTTAAAGCTAGTTGTGGTGTGTGCCGGCCGGCAAGCGCCGGCCGGCACATAACCTTCTATACTGTACCAGTATTCTTCAGTATAACATATACTGTAAGAAGAAAACTATAGTATAGGTGTTGGTACAGCACTGTGTGTTCTAACACTTTTGTGTTGTCTTGCACAGCCCTTTGGTGTTGCCTTACAGATAAGAAAGTGAGTTCTTTCTTGTCTATTATCCAGGATTTTAAAATCATTGCTTAGGTGTGAGCTACACCTGTTTCCTCTGGAAACTTTTCATTGGTTATTCTAGAAGAGATTAACCATACGATTTTATTATCTGGAAGGCTGCAACAATTGGTTGTGAGGGAAACACAAGTGTGTGTCTTTCCTTTCTGAATTGTTATGCTAAACTGTGCATATCCAGTGATACGTAGTTCACTTGTTACTCATGGAAATTTCTTCTCTTTACAGGAGGACCCTCCGAAGTGCGGAAGTGTTTTCTGCAACGTCCGCAGTAAGAACCACTGCGGACATGAGTTTTGTAGGAGGCACGCAGCATGCGCTGTCTCCAAGGGTGATCTCAAGTATTGGGACCCTCAGGTATGTACCGTGTGCACTAACCTGATTACTGAGGCCTTTGATTCCCCTAGGACGGCGGAATCAAGGGATATTGCAAGGGAGAAGCTTCGTACCTGGGTAAGGGGCTTCCAGAAGAACACCTCTGGATCTTATCTTCCAAGTGAGAAGATGAGGGCGTATCTTTTCCCTAAGGCATCAACTGATGCAGTGATTCCCCAGCCTCAAGAGGAGATTCCCCAAGTTCAGATCCAGGTGGATGCTGAAGTCCCGGTCGCTTTGCAAGACATCCAGTTGGATGACAGGATGTCTGATGTGGACGAGCGTCTTGAGGAAGACCTCCTGGCAGGAGGCCAGGAGGAAGCTCAAGCCCCAGACATTGTAGAGGAAGAGGCCGACGAGGTGTCGGCTGCTCCGGTTCAGATCCCGGAGCCTATTCCCTCAACATCGTCCGGTCTCCCATTAGAGCTGGGACAGGCCCTCTCCTCCATTGTTGGAATGATCCAACAAATGCAGAAGGAGAATCAGGAGAAGGCGGCGGCAATGGAACTGCGGATGCAGAGCCTTGCAGCATCACATGGGCCCCAGAAAAGGCTCAATGGGAAAGACCTTCCCTTGTGCTCAGATGTGAACCCATGGAGGTATGCTGAGCACATGCCGATGACGACTGGAAAGATCGTCATCTCGGATAAGTTAGGTTCAGTTCCCCTAGAGGAGGTGGAATTCTGGCCCAGCAAGGAGTCACATCCGGACTGTTATGTCCGGCTGAGGAAGGAACTAGCTTCCAAGGAGGAGACAGAGCCGAAGGAGGTCATAGTGATGGACCATGCTAAGGCTCAAGCTCTGCTTTCATCTTCAATGAAAGAGATGGGCTTCACAAACTCAAAGGTAGCTGCATTGAGTAAGAAGCTAACTTCCTTTGTGTCCTCTCCTGCTAGAGCCTTCCCCTTTTTACAGAAAGGGTTTGTGGCTGTACTAAAATGAGTCGAGGCCGGCAACCCTTGCCACTCCTTGGAGGAGTGTAAACCCTTGTCGCTTGCCCTGCCTATGGACCACAAAGACTGGTAGGACGTCCATCTTACGTTCTCAGTTGGGAAGTTGGAGGCTGATATTGCCGGACGTCAGTTCGGCGAGGACCTCCCTAAGCTGTCTGACTTTCTTTTGCGGAGAGAGCTCGAGACAAAAGAAAGACTGGCTGCCTCAATGTCTCTTCAGACTACTCTTGAGACGATGGCAAGTGACCCCAAGGTCCATGAAATGTTCATGGTAGTGGCCAAGACTCATCTGGCCACAGTGATGAAGGATCTTTATAGCTTCGTCAGGGTGAGGAGAGCCTGTAGGGAGTTCGTGTTCACCTCGGCTACGGTAAGGCACGAGCCAAGGAAACTAATCTCCTCCAACATTTGGGGCAAAGATGTTTTCCCTACCGAATTGGTCAAAGAAGTTGTTGATAAGGCCGCCTCGGAGAATAGAAACCTTCTCCAGAAGTGGGGCCTGGCTATCAAAAGAAAGTCTTCCCCGGATGAGGGTCCTCAACCGAAGAGGAAGACTATGAAGACTAGGCTACCGTCTCGGCCAGCCAAGCCTCTTAGACAGCAACAGCAACTGCAATTGCCATTGCCTTCAGTGCCCCAGATGGTGGCACAAACCCCGACCACATTCCAGTGGGTACCCCAGGCTGTGTCGACACAGTCCACGTCATTCACCCCAACGTTCGAAGGGCAGTCTACTTCCTTTCGAGCAAAGCCTAGAGGAGCAGCCAATGGCTCGTCTAGGCGCCCCTTAAGGGGAAGGGGATTTAGGGGTGGTCGCGGTCAGGGAGGCAAGACCTCAGGACGTCAGTCCAAGTGAGATGATGCCGGTAGGAGGGAGACTTCAGAATTTTCGGGATCGGTGGACCTTCGATCCCTGGGCCCACAATCTACTCAAGAACGGTCTGGGCTGGAGCTGGTACAGCACTCCACCCCCGTGCCCTCGGTTTTTCCAACCCTCCACCCCCGTTCTGGAGGAGTACGTTCAAGAACTGTTGGAGAAAAAAGTGATCCGAAGGGTGAAGTCCATCAAATTCCAAGGGAGGGTGCTTTGTGTTCCCAAGAAAGACTCGGAAAAGCTCAGAGTCATTCTGGACTTGTCGCCACTCAACAAGTTCATAGTGAATTGCAAATTCAAGATGCTAACACTGCAACACATAAAGACCTTACTGGCCAAGAGGGCATTTTCCGTCTCTATAGACTTGTCAGACGCCTATTGGCACAGTTCAATCAACCGTCGACTCTCCCCCTACCTAGGGTTCAGGCTACAACGAAGACTATACGCCTTCAGAGCCATGCCATTCGGGCTAAATATAGCCCCAAGGATTTTCACGAAGCTTGCGAGCGTAGCTCTCAAACAATTACGCCTAAAGGGAATTCAGGTAGTAGCTTACCTGGACGACTGGCTGGTGTGGGCAGCATCCGAGACAGAATGCTTGCAAGCTTCCAGTCAAGTGATCCAGTTCCTAGAGTATCTAGGCTTCAATTATCAACAGAAAAAAGTCTCGACTTTCTCCATCTCAAAAGTTCCAGTGGCTGGGAATCCACTGGGACCTAATGTCACACCGTTTCTCCATCCCGGCGAAGAAGCGGAAGGAGATAGCGGGTTCTGTCAAGAGACTTCTAGATTCCGAAAGGATATCAAACCGCGAACAGGAGAGGGTACTGCGCTCTCTCCAGTTTGCTTCGGTGACAGACCCAGTGCTAAGAGCACAGCTAAAGGATGAAACCGGAGTTTGGAGAAGTTATGCATCAAACGGGCGAAGAGATCTGAGAACACCAGTTCCGCTTCGGCTACGTACTCTTCTCAGGCCTTGGTCCCAAGCCAGACATCTAAAGAAGTCGGTTCTTCTTCAGCCACCTCCCCCATCGGTGACGATTCACTCAGACGCCTCGAAGGAGGGATGGGGAGGTCACTCTCATCGGAAAAAAGTCCAGGGGACTTTGTCCAAGCTATTCAAGACCTTTCACAAAAACTTTCTAGAAGCTCTGGCAGTGCTCCTTACCTTAAAGAAAGTCTCCCCGCGTCACTCGATCCACATAAGGTTGGTGATGGACAGCGAGGTAGCTGTGAGATGCTTGAATCGACAAGGATCGAGGTCACCACCTCTCAACCAGGTGATGTTGGCCATCTTCCGATTGGCGGAAAAGAAGAAGTGGTACCTGTCGGCAGTTCACCTTCAAGGAGTCCGCAATGTGACAGCGGACGCTCTATCCAGGTTTACACTGATAGAGTCGGAATGGTCCTTAGACACAGGATCATTCTCCTTCATTCTGAATCAAGTCCCAGAACTGCAGATAGACCTCTTTGCAACGAAAGACAACAAGAAGTTGCCCCTGTACGTGTCCCCGTACGAGGACCCCTTAGCGGAAGCAGTGGACGCGATGTCCCTCGACTGGAACAGATGGTCCAGGATTTATCTGTTCCCTCCTTACAATCTTCTGTTGAGGGTTCTCAACAAACTGAGATCCTTCAAGGGGGTAGTGGCAATAGTGGCCCACAAGTGGCCGAACAGCGTGTGGTTCCCCCTGGCATTGGAACTGCTGCTGAAGTTTGTACCGCTACCAGATCCAGTTCTGACCCAGCGAGTCCAGAAGTCGACTGTCTGCGCTTCATTACAGAAAACCCGGACCCTGCAGCTCATGATTTTCTCTCCTAGCGGTGAGAAAGCGTTTCGGGATTTCGAAAACCAGCATAGACTTCCTAGAGGAATATAAGTACAAATCTACTAGAAGGCAATATGAGTCATCTTGGAGAAAATGGGTAGCCTTTGTCAAGGCGAAGAATCCACAGGAGATCTCGACAGACTTCTGCTTATCTTTCTTCATCCACCTCCATGGTCAAGGGTTGGCAGCTAACACGATTTCGGCGTGTAAGTCTGCTTTGACAAGACCCATTCTATATGCCTTCCAAGTCGACCTAGGTAACGAGATCTTTAATAAAGTTCCGAAAGCCTGCGCTAGGCTCAGACCTTCAGCACCTCCAAAGCCCATCTCATGGTCTTTAGACAAAGTTCTTCATTTCGCTTCTCTGTTGAGCAATGAGGAGTGTGCGTTAAAGGATTTGACACAAAAAGTTATTTTCCTATTTGCACTCGCGTCCGGGGCCAGGGTTAGTGAGATTGTAGCCCTCTCGAGAGAGGCAGGTCGTGTTCAGTTCCTGGATGGGGGAGAACTGAACCTGTTTCCGGATCCTACGTTTCTCGCCAAGAATGAGTTACCCACCAACAGGTGGGGTCCCTGGAGAATCTGCCCTCTGAAAGAAGATTCATCTCTATGTCCAGTAGAATGCCTAAAGATCTATCTTCATAGAACTTTAGACTTCAAGGGTGGTCAACTATTCAGGGGAGAAACATCAGGCTCAAATCTATCTCTGAATTAACTCAGAGCGAAAAACACATATTTTATTTGCAGAGCGGATCCTGACAGTACACCCGCAGGTCATGATCCGAGGAAAGTTGCCTCATCCTTAAATTTCTTTAATTATATGGATTTTGAACTTCTCCGTTCATACAGTGGATGGAAGTCTTCCAGAGTGTTCTTTCGCCTCTATGCGAAGCAAGTAGAGGAACTAAAGAGATCTGTGGTAGCAGTGGGTCGTGTTGTTAACCCTACTGTTCAACTCTGCGAGGAACAGTGGTTTTAATTGGGACGATTAATTCCAGGGTGAGTGTGTAGTTACATACTGTACTACAAACTAAGTGAGGGCACTGAGTTGCCCACATAAACTGTTCCATTTCCAAAGGTGAACCTAGCATACGTGCAGACATGTGTGCCGAGCGTTTCTAACGCTAATGTTATTGATTTGTAATACAGACTTTTATGACTTTGATACCTCGGTATCTTAAAAGTGGCATTAATGTTTTTTCTTTCAGATAAACAAGTTCAGTTTACTATCATCCTTATGCTTAAAGTTTTGTGTTATCCTCTTCTTATATATATATATATATATATATATATATATATATATATATATATATATATATATATATATATATATATATATATATATATATATATATATATATATATATGTATATGTATATGTATATGTATATGTATATGTATATGTATATATATATATATATATATATATATATATATATATATATATATATATATATATATATATATATATATATATATATATATATATATATATATATATATATATATATAATTGTTGTTGACCAGTCTATTTATTGTGTGTCAATAAACTTGTTCTTGAGAACCTTGCGTCTCCTTCACCTGTGTCAATTTATTGGTATAATTGAGCATTCAATCTATGTACTTTATCTTGGATAATTCTAATAGAATTGTTTCTTTATGTAAGCTATGTTGCAATGGTTTATGCTTTCCCTTAACGGGAGGACTCCGTCCCATAAGGGTACGGTGGCGGTTTTACAGTTTCCTCCTATGCGGATATAAACCTTTGTCCAATACAAGTATTGTGCGGAGAACTGGTCGATATTCCATATTGACGCAGTGGTTCTTTACAAACTATGCTTTACTTAATATAGGGTGAGACCACTATATTAGCTTGCCTGGTATTCATACATAGGTATATATACTCTTCGAGACTTTTCCAGAGTCTAGTACGACTCTTCCCTGTAGGGAGCAGGAAGCTCTAACATGGTTTATAGTTAGTTGAAAAGATGTATAACGGTAACATCTTAGGTCTCTAGGTCTAGTCGACCGGGGGAAAATTACCTACGGGGAGTAAGGCACGTTCTGAGAATCCACAAATACAGTAATGCTCTGGTATACTTCCATCAGGACGACATGGCTTGAGCCCAAAAAACGGATTTTAAGCGAAGCGAAAAATCTATTTTTGGGTGAGATGGTCATGTCGTCCTGATGGACCCGCCCTTCCCTTTCTATGAAAGGGCTGTAGGACCCCTCCCTACATACAGTATCTGTAGCACCTCGTGTACGCTACAAGGAATACAGATGGCGCCAGGATTGGCGCCAGGCACGCTTACGAAACTGGAGAATAGGGAGCCTTGGGAGCGGCTCCGCCTTTTTTTTCCCCGATTTCGTTTCTTGCCAATTGACCCCTCGATACGTAATCTCTGTTTGGGGTGCAGATTGCCATGTGGCGTGTCAAGAATACGTCCTCTGATATGTCGCGATATCCCTTTCATGAGGGATATTCGCTCCAGGAGTTAGAATTCTGGTACCTTAAGGTAAATTCTCTGGGAATATCGCCGTAGTTGTAATATAACCTAGGAAGCTACCCAATAGGAACTTCCATCAAGACGACATGGCCATCTCACCCAAAAATAGATTTTTCGCTTCGCTCAAAATCCGTTATATATATATATATATATATATATATATATATATATATATATATATATATATATATATATATATATATATATATATATATATATATATATATATATATATATATATATATATATATATATATATAAAATATTACCAGAAAGATATATGTTGATAGTTGGATAAATGGATGAAAATAAAAATATATTAGTACATGAAATAAACTAGTAGATACACAATATATCTTCTTTAATTATTTTATCCCTATTAATACATGCAAAAGGTCAAAGATTGTTTTATATAAGAATTTTTTTTTTTTTTTTTGCGTTTTCATGGAGAGTAAAATAATATCCTAATTATGAAGCTTTCAAGTAGCATATACAATTTTTATTAATTCCAGTATTTATCATGAGATGTCTAGATTCCCCCAAAATATGAACTGTGAGGTAAAATTGGGAATTCCGCAAACACCCACATATTTCAAGCCGTATATGACGAGTGTTAAATGAAGACTATAAGCATGACCTTGCTAAAAAAAAAAAAAAAAAAAAAAATGTTTAATGGAACCCCTTGAGAAAGTAAAGTATATTTCATTCTCAATATCATAAGCCAGATTTGATGATAAAGTAGACAAATAAGAATTTATTTGAGATACCAATAAACATTTATGTATGTAATCATGCAGCATAAATTCAGGGATTTACTTAAAGCCTATGAACTATACATTCTAGCATAATGAGTTTCTTCCTTCACAGAGCAATCTAAATTTTTTTGGAACCCATATGTAAAAATATAATTATTCCAAATATATTATATGACCAAGTTTCCTAAAAAAATTCCTCTTGTATATCAAAGCTCCCGTCAGCAGGAATGATTATAATATTGAGAGAGAGAGAGAGAGAGAGAGAGAGAGAGAGAGAGAGAGAGAGAGAGAGAGAGAGAGAGAGAGAGAGAGAGAGAGAGAGAGAGTAATAAAATCCTGGTCATTGTTTGTTTCATAACTTCCTCACTTACGGAAAATTAAATTTTAACTGAGTTTTATTAAAATTAAACTGGTTTTTGCATCATTGACTTCTAATTAAATCCTACACGTTCTTGAACATAATTAGAACAATAAGCATTTCTCTTTCATGCATAAAGCCAAAACAGTCTCATTTTCTATTTAATTTCCTGGACTATCGTTCTAAATTTTACTTGCTGCTAATTTTTTTATGTTGAACAGGCTGACATCAATCTTTTTTTAAAGTTTACTTATGAAAGATCTATTTTGTTACTGTTATTGTTCTTTAAATATATACTTTCAATGGTTCATTACTTCTCCTATAGTTTATTTCCTTATTTCCTTTCCTTACTGGGCCATTTTTCCTTGTTGCAGCCCTTGGGCTTATAGCATCCTGCTTTTCAAAATAGGGGTGTACCTTAGATAATAATAATAATAATAATAATAATAATAATAATAATAATAATAATAATAATAATAATAATAATAATAATAATAATATAACAAAAGAGAGCTTGAGATTATATCCACCGACTAGAAATTAATGCAAATCTTTTTCAAACTTGGAACAGATATTTTGTTATATTCTGTTACAGGAAAGCTGTAATTACGATGTAGGTATTATCTCCTAATTTTCCTTATACAGAACATACCAGGTAATCTACTACAAAGTTGAAAGGAAGATATGTTTTTCGTATGGAAAAAAATATCTTGCTCCCTTTACGGGCATACATGACAAAATACATTCATTTAGGTAGGGTCTAGGCTTTATCTATAAGAAATAATTACCTCTAGTAGAGAGAGAGAGAGAGAGAGAGAGAGAGAGAGAGAGAGAGAGAGAGAGAGAGAGAGAGGAAATATTTATGGATATACCTATGCTAATGAAATCATAAAGTCTCCAATTCCACTTTATAGTTCTGTTTTGGATATTTTAAGAAAGTGGCGAGGTATTGCACTAATCTAGGATATAGAATAAACTAAACTCTTTATATATATATATATATATATATATATATATATATATATATATATATATATATATATATATATATATATATATATATATATATATATATATATATATATATATATATATATATATATATATATATTTGTATAAAATTCCCTCTTTATGAGCATCAGAAAAAGTATTCATTA
>NC_090738.1:97939347-97944347 GCF_036898095.1 Palaemon carinicauda
TTGCTTTTTAACAATCTCTGTTTACCAATGTTTATGGTTGCCCAATACTGAATACAACATAAGGAAAGTTGAGTTTATTGGACGCCTAAACAATTGCAAATAGACCTCCCAGAACAATCATCAACACATCTTAAGAAGTAGCTTCACTGTTGTTTGTACGAGTGATCTTTTGTAAAATATTGTTTTAACGCGGTCTTTTAAACGTAATATTGCATCTAGAAACATTTAATTCTTGCTTTTTATTATAAATTTACCTTTTTGACATTACTACTGGATATTTCCCAGTGACAAAAATCTTCCACTCAACACGAACTAATTCACCAACATGTGCATAGAAGAGTAAGAATGGTTCAAATAATTCCATGCAAAATATGGCAGTAAATTAAACATTTTGAGGTTTCAGGAAATGTGAAAACTTTTTATTTAGAATATTCTGGCAACTTCACGAATATTTCCTACTTCAAGGTCAGAAAGTACTTGGGCCAAAACTTCTTGGCGATACCTAGCTTGCATTTTGGATACTCAAACATTACTGTTATTTTATGAGTATCGATGAAATAAGAACAACAACAGCAACGAAAAACACCAATAATGATGATAATGAAAACATTATGAGATTACCTTCAACATCCGCCAAAGTTTCTTATATATCATCCAATAATGTTCTTAATGTGAAATTGACATGAAATACAAACCTGCCATTTCATGGAGTGTTAATATGAGAGGAATCTTCTGCACCTCCGACGTTGCATGGCTTGATCTTTTTCACGAAATAATGCAGCTTCTGAACTCAAAACTTTGGCCATTCGCTTTCTCTTGACACCAGACCTACTTGGTAAATGATGTTGCAATATTCATTAGAAATACATTTCCATGTTTGAGGGTATACTCAGGCATACTATTCTATGCTGTAATATTTCTTCCTCTTGTGTTTGAAGTTTTATGGTTTATATTAGGGAAGATTTATTTTCCCTGTTATAGCACTAGAGCTTATAGCATCCTTCTTTTCCAACTAGGGTTGTAGCTTAGCAAGTGATAATAATAATAATAATAATAATAATAATAATAATAATAATAATAATAATAATAATAATAATAATAATAATAATCTCCTCCTACGCCTATTGACGCAAATAGCCCCGGTTAGATCTCGCCAGTCGTCTCTATCTTGAGCTTTTAATTCAGTACTTCGCCAGTCATCATCTCCCACTTCGCACTTCATAGTCCTCAGCTATGTAGGCCTGGGTCTTCCAACTCTTCTAGTGCCTCGTGGAGCCCAGCTGAACGTTTGATGAACTAATCTTTCTTGGGGAGTGCGAAGAGCATGCACAAACCATCTCCATCTACCCCTCATTTAGAACATCAGTGATATGCAGAAAATATATATATATATATATATATATATATATATATATATATATATATGTGTGTGTGTGTGTGTGTGTGTGTGTGTACATATATATATATATATATATATATATATATATATATATATATATATATATATATATATATATATATATATATATATATATATATGTGTGTGTGTGTGTGTGTGTGTGTGTGTGTTTGTGTGTGTGTGTACATATATATATATATATATATATATATATATATATATATATATATATATATATATATATATATATATATATATATATGTATATATATATATATATATATATATATATATATATATATATATATATATATATATATATATATATATTAATCTTTTGTTCATATACTTCCTTATCTAATCATATACTTATTTATATATTTTGTGTTAACCAGTTGTAACACAATAACTTCAAGGTCTTTGAGTTTATTTTAACAGAAAAGGGAGATTCATATCAGAGAGGGATTAAGCTACAAAAAAAGTGATAGACTCAAGATAGATATGAACCAGAATAATGAAAGAAAAATGAAGGAATTAGGTTAAGATGATGAAATGATGAATTCGAATAGTGGAAAGTTCTTATCGCCAAAAATTAAAGGTTATTCTAACCTTCCTTTTTTTTATTTCAAGGTTAGCAGATGAATATCAAGAATTCTCAATCTTGTGTGTGTGTTTATATATATATATATATATATATATATATATATATATATATATATATATATATATATATATATATATGTGTGTGTGGTGTGCGTGCATATATATATATATATATATATATATATATATATATATATATATATATATATATATATATATATATTCATATATATATATATATATATGAATATATATATATATATATATATATATATATATATATATATATATATGAATATATATATATATATATATATATATATATATATATATATATATATATATATATGTATGCATATATATATATATATATATATATATATATATATATATATATATATATATATGTATACATACATACATATATATATATATATATATATATATATATATATATATATATATATATATATGTGTGTGTGTGTGTGTGTGTATATACATATATATATATATATATATATATATATATATATATATATATATATATATATATATATATATATATATATATATATATATATAAATATTCATTTATTTATTTATATATATATATATATATATATATATATATATATATATATATATATATATATATATATATGCGTGTGTGTGTGAGTGCGTGTAACTTTCTTAATAAATACTTGTACATTTTCAGCAAGATGAGATATGTCTTACTCTTTTGTGTCCATCCTAATTCTTGATAATTATGAAAACTTATAATATAACAAGAGAAAAATCTTTCATATAAATGTCTGCTTTATATACAAGCATATAAAGTATATACATATCTACTAACTTCTCCAAGATTAAAAACTTTATTATGTTTTTGTATACCAAAACATGACATTTAATGTGTATCATCAAGAAGGAAAAAGATTCCAACGAACTAAAATTTGAAATTAAACACGAAAGTTTATCTCCTTGGATTTTAACTAAGCCGAAATATGAATAGTCATTATACAGTATCATTGGCATTTCATTTTTTCTTTTCTAGGATATAATACCTTTTGCTAAAAGTGTTTACATAAAATCATAGTTTCATTTCAACTGATTCTAAATTGAAATAAATTTTTACCTTAGAAAATAATTCAATACTTTTAATATTATTCCCATTACTTCCATATATCTTTTATACAAATTATTTTTCCATTTGCAAAATATACGAGATACAAAACTGTGATTTTCAATCGTCAAACTCTCAACTAGTTTCAAAAGTAATAAACTTTTATTTTGCTCCAAAAACTGGATTGTTCCTGTTTTGCGATAAACGTTTTCCTCGTCACTTCCAGAGATTTTGTTTTCTTTTGCCCTAGTTTGTTTTATTAGATTTTCTGAAATGTTTCACTGTATTTTTAGTCATTAAATCTTTCTTTTTATATTTCGGTTTGTTATCCAAAAGCAATAAACAGAATTAGTTGTGAAATCTTGATCGAATTTGATTGTGAAATCTCGGAAACTCTCATGTGGAAAAGATTTCCTTTGTTATTTTGACTCATATCTCTTCCATCGTTTTTCTTCGACAGATTTTCCAGGTTATCTTGCAATATACTTTTTATCAGGTCTAGTCATCTGCTAATTGCATTTATTTCTTCCTTTCTCCGAAGAAAAGAGTTTTCTTTTCACCTATACTTATATCCATGACATTTTTAAATTTGATTTTATTATATCTTTCAGTTCATTTTAAAATTAATTTCTCTAATCAACATTCATGATAAGCCAATATCCTTTTTATTCTACCTGTTTCCCATCAATCATTAATTCCTTTTTGTTTGGAAGGTACAATACCCTACAGTAGAATCTCTCTCTCTCTCTCTCTCCTCTCTCTCTCTCTCTCTCTCTCTCTCTCCTCTCTCTCTCTCTCTCTCTCTCTTGATAAGTCCAATGTTCAATAATGACAATTAGATTATACTTAATGTAAAAAGGTCTTTCCCAATCTTCTGAGTAATTCACACAGTTTGAAAGATCTATTCTAATTCTAAATATATGTAGTAAATATTTGTACTCAATGTTCTATATAATAGATTCATTTATTCATCCATTTCATTCAATCTTTTCAATTATGCTTCCTTTACCAGATTTATTACTCGTTTGCTGTCAATCAAAAAGGCGCGCAAGAAAATGTAACGTGAACTTTGCATCAGACATGAAATTTTTCCCGTGATTTTGTAAACCTATTTTGAAAATCTATTTCTGGTATCTTGGGATTTCCATTAATTTGTGTCTTATGAATCAAATGTAGCATTTATAATGGCAAAGTATTACATAAATCTAATGACAGAGTTTAGAAACAAATATAGAATTTGATCATCATGATCACACCGTCTCTTTTTCCCTTATATTGTGTGGTATTGATATAAAGCTGGGATTGATATCAAATGATCCAACATCAAATAATTTCAAGTTATATGGTTTTTCAATAAATGTCAGATCTGCTGATTTCGAAGAGAGAAAATGTATTTCCATGTACTGGATGACACTGATGTATATTTGTTTTAATTTGACAGAATAGAGAGAGGGAAATTTAATCAATGCAGTTGAATGGTAAATCTTCTTTCAGTAAATTTCCAGGTAAAATAGAATTAAATTATCTGATCGGATGTCGACAAAATCGAATTGCTGTTATCAGTAACAAATATTATGGAATCATATATGAAATGATATAATGAGCTCGACATAAATTTACTTTTTCTTGTATGTGAAAATTAATTGAATATATTTCATTGCACATCATTTCCAGACACACTCACACTCACTCATGTTTAAATAAATTATAACACACACAGACACACACGCATACTCCTAAACTATTAGGTGTTATATGTTTATCATTTTTCATTCCCAAGTATTTATATAACGTTTCTATTTTGTTGTTATACCATTATCATCCTATTATACTATTACTAAAGTGAAACACACAATTTGCTCATATATATATATA
>NC_090738.1:97946847-97949347 GCF_036898095.1 Palaemon carinicauda
TGTTGCCTATTGGAGGGTCTACGTAGACCCGTTGAATAAAGAGAAGGATGTCCTTGAGTAGGACGAGATGGCCTTCCTTTGCCTTAGAATGTCCTTGAGTAAAAGATCATCTTCTTTTGCCTTATAATGGAATGCAATCTGGTAATCGATTTACAAAGTTATTTCATTAACGAAAGCATTAATCCACATTCATTTAATTAGATATTATGGGATATCATCATCAAACATTATTATTAGATATTACAAGTATCATGCTAACAGAATACTCAGCTTCCTTATCTTTATCTTCATCTTCATCTTCCTAAATTTTGAAAGCAATCAGGTTAGAAAATCTAATACCTTAAATTAGACGTATTGTAGGCCATTACAAAATATGAGTCACTCAATTAAATTAAAAAATACTTTATACAAGCAAATGGCTAAAGTCATATTCCTTTGATTAGGATACCTTTTTGATAACTCTAGAATATAATATTGGTCTGTAAATAAAGGTTGTTTGTCACCCACGAGTTTCCAATTAATACCTCCTCTTCGTTGATATTATCCCTTTAATTACAGACTTTTATCAGTGATATATTTATTCAAATAGATAAGCCTTTGTAAGTTCAATATTTGTATTGACTTGAGTTACCATTCTTATATTGTACTTTCTAGTGGTATAATAAAATGTTTTTATAAAGAAAAAAGAAATTATTTATTTATCTATCTGTTCCTTACCTACCATCGTTGAAGGACATCACACATAAAACATATCTTGATATTGACGATTCGGTGGTATTTGTAAAAAAGGCATCATTACATATGTTTGGATTTATATCTAAGATTCAGTGATAATTATAAAATAAGATCATCACATCTCTCTCTCTCTCTCTCTCTCTCTCTCTCTCTCTCTCTCTCTCTCTCTCTCTCTCTCTCTCTCTTATTTATGTATTTATGTATTCAGTTGTTTGTTTCAAAAACAAAAATAACAGCATCTTTGTTGAAACAAAACATTACACAGTATCACAGCAAATGCAAGCGACCACTGCATATTATTCCCATTCTTTAGAATGTATATGGAATTATATAAAAATAATTAGGGTCAACCCCTGATTATTCTTAGTTCTTGGATTAAAAACTAATAGCAGAATAGTTCAGGACTTTCCTATTCGCTTGATCTCTAAAATGTTGAAAACATTCGACCATTATCAAAGCTTTGTCGTTGACCTCCTGAACACGCCTCCAAAGATCACTCATAATAGACGCGTGTGATTTATTGCCAAAGGGAAAGCGAAACCTGGAATGTTTTATAAATCTTGGTGTGGAGAAAAGGAGGAAGTATTTTGAATTTTTTATTTACCTAATTTTTGTATCTTTTTCTCAAGGTGAAAACGTCCAGAGAAACGTCTTCATAATGAAGTCTTTGATAAAGTTGATTCAATCATTTTTTTCTTCAATAAGTCGAACATGATAATAAAAGAAGTTTTTTTAATTTCTTTACTTTTTAAATTTCTTTTCATTTATGCTAGAGATTTTTCTATAGTATTATTTAAAGAAAAAATCTCACTAACCATAAACGTAGAGCCTTTATGATCCCTTTACATATGCTTAAAAAATAAATTAAACAATATTTTCGAACGATTATATTTGTAATATTTCACTTGAATTAGCAACAATGGCTGGCATCCGAATACCTCCTCAACCGGCATATATGCTTCATTAAATATCACAATATTTCTCTCTCGCTCTATCGATATAATTAATGCAAACACATGTCAAATCTCTTAGGCTGAATTCAACAGATTATCCTTTACTTTTACTCAACAATTCTCGTTTTTTTTTCTACTTACGTACGATATTCTAATGTCATGAATTCATATCCTGCATATGTTTTCTTCAGATATACGCCAGAACCTAATCAATGGTAGTCTCTATGATAATAACCTGGAATGACAGAACTAATGGGGCGGTCTCACTAAACCAATACACTTGTCCTTTAATCTTCTTTTACACTTTATGCCTTAAGAGTTTTTTCTGGTTTTTCTGAGTCTATTGATCGTAAAAGATTTTTCAGAAGTCTGCAAAATTGATTATTCTAGTTTATGGTAAGGATTTTTCTCTATCGTTATATATTTTACAATTTCACTTTTTTCATTTAATGATTTACATTTTATATTCTTTTCTGCTACATGCCCTTACTGTTTCAGGAGATTTTTACATCCATCATCTTGGACGAGAAAGCATTTTCTTAGATTATGTATATATTAATACATTAACATAATAATATAATGTATTTGCATTGACCTACATCAACACGTGCACAACATTTCCTTTACTTAACATTTTGTGCAGCATAAGGATTATTTATAAAGAAATTCTTTTTCGACGTCCAAGCCATGATTTATCATCTAAACAAAACTCCTTTTCTTAACTTTTCTTCTTTGTAACACAAAGATTGTGTACAACATAACATATTGCTCAACATCCATGACACAATCTTATCTCTTTCAATACGAAGCAA
>NC_090738.1:97954347-97966847 GCF_036898095.1 Palaemon carinicauda
AAAAAGAAGGGAAATTAGAAATTGAAAGAAGGGAATGGTGTGACTCGCATATCAAGAACTTGACGGACACAGTCAGGATTTGGAATCATCTTTCAATTAAGAGAAATTGCATATTCATTGTAGCTCTAACTCCAATTTTTCTTTAGCTCAAAGGAATATATTAAGGCTATCCCAACGCACTATCTAAGATCAGTCCAAAAAAAAAAAAAAAAAAAAAAAAAAAAAAAAAAAGCAGAGGAATATGGAAGATACTGTAAAGCCAACTTTCACATTTATTTGTCTTATTAGTCTCTTGAATGCACTATAGTCAATTATTCTTAGTGAGGCAGATTTGCACCGACTCACAGCGGTACCTTTTAGCTCGGAAAAGTTTCCTGCTCGCTGATTGGTTAGATAAGATAATTCTAACCAATCGGATTGCAGGAAACTTTTTCGAGATAAAAAGGAGACCGCTGCGAGTCGGTGCAAATCTGCCTCACTAAAAATAATTGACTATAGTGCATCAAATGTTTTCTATAAGTTCAGCTAGGGGAAAAAAATATAATCATATTATTTCGCTAAAAGAGAGACACTAAAGGCCTGAAAATTACCGCCCAATAAATTTACTTTCATTAATGTATTAAATATTTACAAAGAACATATTTGGCAAAATGAAAGAAAACTAGACTTTAATCAACTAAGAGAACAGGCATTTTTTAGAAGCAGAGCAGGTGTTTAGCAACTGACAACATCATGTTATTAACCAGCTAATGAACAATTAAATTAGTAAGACAAAGCACTATGTATGGCATTTATAGAATATGAGAAAGCTTTTGATTCTGTCAAATCTTTAAGTCATGAAAGCACCTCAACGAAAAATATATGATACTTATATTAAAAAACACGAAGATATCTATATGCGTAGTACAGCAAGTTTCCAAGAATTTAGATTAGGGAAAATGTAAGAATTAACATTAACGGCGAATATCTTAACAACTTAAGATTTACAGATGACATGGTTTTATTTACTGAATAATGGAAGGAATTGCCAAAGATGATAGAAGATTTGAATAGAGAATGCAGAAATGTAGGACTGAAAACGAATATGAGCAAAACCAAACAAACAAACAAGGGCTAAGGAACAAAATTGAAAGATGCATAAGCATGATATGAAAAGCTTTTGGTAAACAAAAAGTAATGAAATAATAAAAGTATTTAATCAGATGGTACCAGTATCAACTTTTACATCAGAAACTTGGAACCTAACTAAAGCCTTAGAACATAATCTAGTAATAACTCAAAGAGCTCTGGAAAGAAAAATGATGGGAATAACACGAACAGACAGAAAAAGAGCAACATGGATGAGAGAAAAACTAAGTAAAGCATATTCTAACATGTAAGAAAAAGAAATGAACACAGGCAGGACATATAATGAGGAGGTCAGATAATGCATGGACTAAAAGAATAACACAATGGGTCCCAAGAGATTGCAAACGAAGAAAAGTAAGGAAAAGACATATTTTTTGGTGTTTGCGTATATGTATGTATGTATATATATATATATATATATATATATATATATATATATATATATATATATATATATATATATATATATATATATATATATATATATATACAGTATATATATATATATATATATATATATATATATATATATATATATATATATATATATATATATATATATATATATATATATATATATATTACACTGTATATATATATATATATATATATATATATATATATATATATATATATATATATATATATATATAGTATATATATATATGTATGTATATATATATATATATATATATATATATATATATATATATATATACATACATATATATATATATATATATATATATATATATATATATATATATATATATATATATATATATATATATATATATATATATACATACAAAAATATAGAATATAAGCATATTCTTATAATTAGAGTAATTCCTTACTCTACCATGGAAATGCGTGTTAACAAAAACTTTTTATTCGAGATTGCTTTTGAATTCTTATGAAGATTGAATGATTAAATTTATGTAATCTAATTTCTGAATCTTTTCAGAACTACTAAATTTATGCATTTTATTGTTTCTATCTTTTCTGAAATAAAATACAGAAAGGTAAATTTTTGGCAAAAAGTGGGGGCTATAGACTACGCTCCTCTTAAAGGAAAATTTTCTCCATTGTTAAATTTTAATTAATTCACACTACGATACTGTTAGAAGAAAACAAATTTTCCATTATCTCAGAAGAGCTGTTATTGCCTCTAAGAGTCAGAGGACTGAGAGAATCTATAGCAAATAAGGTGATCAGAACACCGACTACAGTTACTCTTCTGAAAACAATTTCCTGGATTTAACTCGGCCTCGTCCATTGTAAAAAACTATTGTTATAAAATACATTGAGTAAATTGCTTATTACTTCGATCGGATGGAAATTGCAACAGTGTTCCTCGTGAGTCTTTTTCATGACAACAGTAAATAAGAGATAATTCGTATTATTATTATCATTATTATTATTATTATTATTATTATTAGCCGAGCTACAACTTATAGTTTGAAAAGCCCAAGTGTTCCAACAGGGGAAAAAGCCCAGGGAAGAAAGGAAACAAAGAAGTAAACTACAAGAGAAGCATTGAACTATCAAAATAAAATATTTTATGAAAATTAATATTAAGATAAAAACTCCCATATATAACCTATAAAAAACAAGAATATAAACAACTTATAGTTGGAAAAGCATGATGCTATAAGCCCAAGGGTTCCAACAGGGTAAAATAGCCCAGGGAAGAAAGGAAACAAGAAAATAAAAAACTACATGAAAAGCATTGAATAATTTGAACAAAATACTTTATGAAAAGCAACGATTTCAAAACAGATCTCCCATATATAACCTATAAAAAACAAGAAGATAAATAAAATAGAATAACATAAAAAAGGAAGTTAAGTTAGAAATTGAAAGAAAGGAATGGTGTGACTCGCATATCAAAAACTTGACGGACAAAAAGTCGATTTTGAAACCGTCATTCAATTAGGAAAAATTGCATATTTTTTGTATCTCTAACTCCAATTTCTCTTTAGATCAAAGGAATATTTTAAGGCTACCCCGACGCTCTATCTAAGCCCAGTCAAAAAGAAAAGAAAAGCACAGGAATATGGCGATAACGTAATGCCAACTTTTTCATCTTTCTATTTTTTTTTTATTAGTCTCTTGTCTTACACTAGATACAGACACTGTGTTGCCTACCAATAACAAAAGGTCTGTCAAAGCTTGAATATAATACAAAAGAAGGGCAGGTTTTAGCAGGTTGAAAATCTTGATATCCACAACCTCTTTTGATTACGATAACCTTTCAGTAATTCAGAACTCTGACTTGATACTATCAGCAAATTGAATACATGCTTTGGAATATATATTGCTCTTATTAGAAGTTATTTTGATAATCTGTAACGTATACAAACTCGGCTTAGAAGTTTGGTTAAAGTCTGGTCAAGTTATAATTAAATTTATGAATAATGGTTTAGACTATTCAGCCTTTCATGGGATTTTGTATCAAGGCCTTAACTCCCTTAAAACGGAAACGAGTGACCAAACTCTTGTATAGGTATCAGCGCTATTTCAGTACTCTGTATACCATTTCTTGGATCAACTCACGCCGGTATTCATAAACAAATTCTTGTAATGTTTGAGATAGTCAGTCAAGGCCGCTTACACCTTGATGCTGACTAGGCTGAGCCTCGGGGCCAACAAAGAGCACGGGTTCGTGTAAGTATTTTTTTTTTTTTTTTATGTGAAAACTATGGACTATTTACTTCATTTGTAATATAAATATATAAATTGTTCGAACGAATTGCATGAAATGTGCCGGTGGATCTCAAGGGTCCCAGATAGAGCACAGTGGTCATTGAATGCGTAAACACATTTATATCTATAAGAACAAGTTATACTACACATCGCTTGGCGAACTTGAAGACAATCAATGGAAATTTCTTAAAGTAACTTAAAATAGCAAAATTTTCTTATTGTTTAAGATGGTCTATTTATCAAAGACTAAAGCCGTTTCGGTTTCCTTGTCTTCACAAAAAAAAAAAAAAAAAAAAAAAAACTATTAAAGATGGACGACTGAAATGGCACCGGGATAAAGAGTAAAGTGAAAAAAAAAAAAAAAAAAAAAAAAAAAAAAAAAAAAAAAAAAAACCGAAGAGGACTAAAACACAGACTTTATAAAAGAGTTCAAAGCTCAACTGGAATAGTAACGTTTCATTTCAACATCATTACAAACAATCGTAACACATCCACGCATTTTAATTGCTCGATTCAATTAAATACAAACGCTACAATTACCTCCGACTAATTACTTTGAATGTGAATGGGTATAAAAATGGGGTCAAACCGAACACTGTATTTGGTAGACTTCTTTTACCATTTTCGTCTGTAACTTTTCATTATTTGTGATTTTCTTTGACCATCTCTACTGCAAGTTTAACATTTGCAGCTCTTTTAGGGTTTGTGTGATAATTCTAACTAGTTGTGGAAATCTGTAGATTGAAATGAAGTTGGGTGCTTACGAACCTCTAAGGGAACAACACTTCAATATTCTTCAAAGCGTAAAGTTGGCGAGCAAAAACACAAAATACCGCATATAATACTATGGATGCAACAATTAGAATTAGATATTGATTAAGTATGATGACAGTACGTACAAACACACACGGCAAGCCCTATGATATGGGTTAGCTTTACAAGCTCATACTAGGCATCAGAATCTTTAAAGGCTTAAAGATCACTAATGAATGGCAAAGACAAAGGATAGGACATAAATCATAGAGATTGACCGTATATATCTATGATCAGCTCCCGAGTCCGCCTTCTCTCAAACTAGGACCAGGGAGGGTTAGGCAATGGCTGCTGATAACTCAGCAGGTAGACCTATAGGCTCCCCAATCCCCACATCCCTTTCTCACAAGGTTGCAGACACTACTAGAAACTATCAAGCTTTAGCGGGTCTCGAACCCTCGTCCAACAAAATGTCTGGCAAACGCTAGCCAAGACTTTAACATTTCATTCCGTTATCTTCCTGTCTTTGGAATTCCCAGAGCGGGATAATAGTACTCTCTTCCAGGAGTGATCTCCCATTAAGTACAGATGGAAAACATTAATATTGTGCCTATTATGTCTTTTTCATTCTAAAAGCCTTTTGTTTTTATTTCCAAATTCATCAAAGATTCAATTACTTTCAACAAAGAACCAATAACCCAAAAATACTCATTTGAAGAGCATCTTTTTTTTTATTTACGAAAAGCACATCAAGAAAAAGAGAAAAAAACTTGCATTAGCGGATGTTACGAAAAGCAAATGTCGCATAGCATTTAAATGCTTAGAGGCGTTCTGGAATAAAGGACAGACTCTTTAAATGTTTTGAGTTTTAAATGGATATGAAAGCTTTTCTTTTCTGGCGGGGGCGGGGGGGGGGGGGTGGGGGGGGGGGAGTGAAAGCTTTGCATTGAAGTTGGAAAAAGTTTGGATAATAATTCGGCATTCTTTTGGTGTTTATGCCAAAGCAAATACCCTTGTGAAACTTGTAGAGAGAGAGAGAGAGAGAGAGAGAGAGAGAGAGAGAGAGAGAGAGAGAGAGAGAGAGAGAGAGAGAGAGAGAAATATCGTTTATAGACCATATATATATATATATATATATATATAATATATATATATATATATATATATATATATATATATATATGTGTATATACTATATATATATATATATATAGATATATATATATATATATATATTATATTTATATATGTATATGTATATATATATATTATATGTATATGTATATATATATATATATATATATATAGTATATATATATATATAGTATATATATATATTATATATATATATATATATATATATATATATATATATATTATATAATAATTATTATATATATATATATATATATTATATATATATATATATATATGTATATATATATATGTATATGTATATATATATATATATATATATATATATATATATATATATATATATATATATATATATATGTGTGTGTGTGTGTGTGTGTTTATATATATATATATATATATATATATATATATATATATATATATATATGTGTGTGTGTGTGTGTGTGTGTGTGTTTATATATATATATATATTATAATATATATATTATATATATATATATATATATATATATATATATATATATATATATATATATATATATATATATATATATATATATACATACAGTATATCTGAGTGTGTAGTCTTTATATATGTGTTAGTACGTTTTTCACTTTATTCTATTATCATTTACATAGTAAAAGCAGTATTAATCAATGAAGGCAGACGCAGTACTAATAATAGCATCAGGCGTAATAGTAGCTGAGGCAGTAACATTTGATAATCGTAGAATTCTATTTGCAATTCTGTCCTACAGCTTTCATTATTACATTAAAATGAAACGAAAAAAAAATCCTCTCCAATCAAAGGGATTGCTAAAATGGTTCGTTAAATCTAATCATCCGAGTTAAAAGCTTTTTCTGCAATCGCTGGGGAGATTTGTGCCTTTAAAAGCCATGAATTAGGTGCCTTATATTAGCAGCCTTTTACATCAAACATTTTCATGTTAGAAAAGTACCGACATGTTCTATCGAAATTCGGACTCGTAACTATTGCTGAGAGATTCTTGTGAGGTTTACCCACGTTTCCTGACATAAAGAAATGTAGGATATTGACATATACCTTGTAATTTGCATTCATTGTACTAAACGGTTTACATGCTGTTAACACTCTTTCTTGCTTCTGGGCTTTATAATTGGATCAAAAGACTGGTCGTTGAATATTTCAGTCAATGAGTAAGTTATGGGAAAATATCAAGATTTCATCGATCTGAAAATAACTGGTTCGTTGCTCTATGCTGGACAAAACTATTTTAATGTTACAGTTCTTAAAATATTTTATTTTTCCTTGCTTCCTTTCTTCTCTGGGCCATTTTCCGTATTGGGGACCCTGGGCATATAGCATCGTGCTTTTCCAACTAGGATTGTAGCTTAGCCAGTAGAAATAATAATAATAATAATAATAATAATAATAATAATAATAATAATAATAATAATAATAATAATAATAATAATAATAATAATAATAATAATAATAATGGATGAAAAGCAATTCCAGTTATGTAATCTTACGAATCGGCAATCCTACGGCCTTTTTGGCTATGGAAAAATTATATAAAAAAGAATTTTAAGTTATGTTTTTGTCTTAATCCTGTCCCCGTTAAAACTGAAACGTGGGTGCCTAAGTATAAATACAAAACTTTATATCATGCTGGAATTAAAAACAGATGAATATCAAAGACAGTAAAGGACTTCGCTGTCTTTGGCAAACTTTTAAAATTCCCATTCCATTTTCAGTTCCGAAGACACTTGGAAAACATACGACTTGAACAAAGGCTTTACATGTGAGACTGAAATTAACTATTATTATTATTATTATTATTATTATTATTATCATTATTACTGCTACTACTACTACTACTACTACTACTACTACTACTACTACTACTACTACTACTACTACTACTACTACTAGTAGTAGTAGTAGTAGTAGTAGTAGTAGTAGTAGTAGTAGTAGTTCAAGTTTTAAACATTGCTGTGACTTCTCGTTTTAATTGCTATTGTTGGTGCTACATCTACTGCTGTTACTGTTTTCAAGATTCAATGTACAGACGTCCTTCATTGAAAGAAGATAATATCCTTGCTCGTAAATCTTCAAAGGATTATAATGCTTTTCTTACATATTACAAGAACATGGCAATCATCAATTACGTTTGGATCAAAGAGAAAAGAAAATCAAAGCAGTGCTTTTTCCTTTCGAATATCAACTCAAACAAACATTACAGGAAGAGATTGATCGGATGATGACATAATGAAGGTAAATCAAAGACTGAGGAACAGAAGAGAAAATAAGAAATTGAGGAAGAAATGGAAGGTTTTTTGCACGGAAAAAATACCCTCGATTTCTTTTTCTTTTCTTATTTTTTACGTATCATTTTTAGACTTTTTTAGTTTTCGTTATCATCACTGTCCTTATCAATAGTATTTGCATTATGATTCTTTTTACTCATGGAGATAGGGAACTCGGGAACTCTCTCTCTCTCTCTCTCTCCTCTCTCTCTCTCTCTCTCTCTCTCTCTCTCTCTCTCTCTCTCTCTCTCTCTCTCTCTCTCATTTACAAATCATAGATATGCCTATATAGAAATCTAAGGCCATGTCTATGCAAATCTTATCAGATCCTACTTTGATATGTATAAATATGTAATATGAAAAAATTCCGAGAGATAATATAGTCTTCTGTATGAAAGAAAATTATGGCTTTACGAGTTCATTAAACCATATGTACTATAAAGACAATTTATTCATCTTTCTGTCGCAATATTCAGTATCTTTTATCTCTATTTCTTTGTTATTTACACTACGGAACGGGAGTTGGTAAAGAGATTATGTCATTGTTCCCTGGCCAATAGTCATGAGCCTGACACATTATGTCTTGCTCCCAGACCAAAAGTAAAGAGCCTGGAATATTACGTCACTGCTCCTTACCCAACAGTCAGGTGCCTGACGCACTATGATAATAGTGTTCATGTGGAAATTATAATCTTTCTCTTATTGCCGTCGTAAAGACTTAGACTGATATATCAAAACTTTTATGGCAGTTGTGTGCGGACCAATTTAAGTTTTTAACGGCAGTGGGTCAAAGGTAAATTGAGAATTCAATCAAAATCCTATTACGAGGTTTTCTACGGATATTTAACATATACTACTACTACTACTACTACTACTACTACTACTAATAATAATAATAATAATAATAATGATATTAATAAAACCTAAAATATTGTAGAATTACGAAAGTATAGGTTATGCTATTACACTACGTACTTTTGGTATGCCATATCTTGCACGGAATTTCACAAGCATACACATTGGGATACTTATACGATGCGTATTTAAATTCCAATCTTCGGAGGTTTGTTAACCACCACAAAGTTCATGCAGAATTAACAAATGAGTGGAAAGGAAACCCTATAGAAAATAAAAGGTATTCCACAATCCAGTTTTTATGTGGATTTTACTGAACATCTAATACATATTAAAAACCTTATTAGTAGTTGTTGATGAGAGGGATAATTAGATATTTTCGGTTGTAAAGGATACAACGTCCTGATGGAGGTATGGCGTGTTAGCTCTCCCTTCTTAATCAACAGGAAGAATTCAAGTCATCGACACAATGACACTTTTGAATGACAGATGCAAGGGACAGTGACAATACCCTAGTTAGCAGGACAATGCTCTAGATACTGACCATAACTGCATCAGCGTCTACTCTCACTTTTCACCCAAGTTAAGACCAGGGAGGGCCAGTCAAAAGCTGCTGATGACTCACAAGAATGGTTAGGTGTCAGACACTACAAAAAAAAAAAGAAAAAAAAAATAAAAAAATAAAGTTTGAGCGGAAATGGAACACCAGTCTGGCGATCGCCAGGCAGTGACGTTTCCAATAGGCCACTAGAACCCTGATCTTATTTTGATTTACTTGCAGGTCAAGCAGACTGAGAAAATATATCTGTTTAAGATTCTTTGCCCTAACACAAAAACATTTGAAAGATGGAGGACTAAAATGGCACCAGAAAAAGAGTAAAGTTAATAAAAAACTCCAAAACCGAAGCGGACTAAAACAGACTTTATAAAAGAATTCAAATCTTACCATGAATAGTAACGTTCCATTGCAACATCATTAAAAAACCATCGTAACACAACTACGCTCTGTTCAAATTAATACAAACGTTACAATTACCTGCCTCTAATTACTTTGGTGTGACTGGGTACGGAAATGGGATAAAACTGAACAGTTTATTTGGAAGACTTCTTTTACCATTTCCGTCTGTATCTTTTCATTATTTGTAATTTATTTTGACCGTCTCTACTGCAAGGTAGATATATTGCAGTTGTTTTTAATATTGATGTGATTCTTCACACTAGTTGTGGAAACCTGTAGATTGAAATGAAGTTGGGCGCTCAAGAACCTCTACGAGAACAACACTTCCATATTCTTCAAACTGTAAAGTTAGCGAGCATAAACACACAATACAACATCCAATACTATGGATGCAACAATTAGAATTAGATATTGATTAAGTATGATGGCAGTACATACAAACACACATGGCAAGCCCTATGATATGGGTTAGCTTTACAAGCTCATACTAGGCATCAGAATCTTTAAAGGCTTAAAGATCACTAATGAATGGCAAAGACAAAGGATAGGACATAAATCATAGAGATTGACCGTATATATCTATGATCAGCTCCCGAGTCCGCCTTCTCTCAAACTAGGACCAGAGAGGGTTAGGCAATGGCTGCTGATAACTCAGCAGGTAGACCTATAGGCTCCCCAATCCCCACATCCCTTTCTCACAAGGAGGGTGAGGTTGCAGACGCTACTAGAAACTATCAAGCTTTAGCGGGTCTCGAACTCTCGTCCAACAAAATGTCTGGCAAACGCTAGCCAAGACTTTAACATTTCATTCCGTTATCTTCCTGTCTTTTGAATTCCCAGAGCGGGATAATAGTACTCTCTTCCAGGAGTGATCTCCCATTAAGTACAGATGGAAAACATTAACATTGTGCCTATTATGTCTTTTTCATTCTAAAAGCCTTTTGTTTTTATTTCCAAATCCCTCAAAGTTTCAATTACTTTCAACAAAGAACCAAATACCCAAAAATACTCATTTGAAGAGCATCTTTTTTTTTTTTTTTTTTTTGTCTTTTTTTTTTTTACGAAAAGCACATGAAGAAAAAGAGTGAAAAAAAAAATTGCATTAGCGGATGTTACGAAAAGCAAATGTCGTATAGCATTCCCATGCTTAGAGGCGTTCTGGAACAAAGGACAGACTCTTTTAAATGTTTTGAGTTTTAAATGATTATGAAAGCTTTTCTTTTTCTGGCGGGGGGGGGGGGGGTGGGGGGGGGGAGGAAAAGCTTTGCATTGAAGTTGGAAAAAGTTATGATGATAATTCGGCATTCTTTTGGAGTTTATGCCAAAGCAAAATACCCTTGTGAAACTTGTAGCTTTGAGAGAGAGAGAGAGAGAGAGAGAGAGAGAGAGAGAGAGAGAGAGAGATGAGAGAGAGAGAGATAGCGAAATATCGTTTATAGACCATATATATATATATATATATATATATATATATATATATATATATATATATATATTTATATATATATATATATATATATATATATATATATATATATATATATTTATATATATATATACATTAATATATATATATATATATATATATATATATATATATATATAATATATATATATATATATATATATATATATATATATATATATATATATATATATATGTATATATATATATATATATATATATATATATATATATATATATATATATTATATATATATATATATATATATATATATATATATATATATATATATATATATATATATATATATATATATATACAGTATATCTGTCTGTGTAGTCTTTATATATGTGTTAGTACGTTTTTCACTTTATTCTATTATCATTTACATAGTAAAAGCAGTAGTAATAGTAATGAAGACAGACGCAGTACTAATAATAGCATCAGGCGTAATAGTGGCTGAGGCAGTAACATTTGATTATGGTAAAACTCTATTTGCAATTCTGTCCTACAGTTTTTATTATTACATTAAAATGAAACGAAAAAAAAATCCTCTCCAATCAAAGGGATTGCTGAAATGGTTGGCTAAATCTAATCATCCAAGTTAAAAGCTTTGTCTGGAATCGCTAGGGATATTTGTGCCTTTAAAAGCCATGAATTAGGTGCCTTTTATTAGCAGCCTTTCACATCAAACCAATGTTAGGAAAGTACCGGCCATTTTTATCGAAATTCGGACTCGTAACTATTGTTGAGAGATTCTTGTGAGGTTTACCCACGTTTCCTGACTTGAAGAAATGTAGGATATTGACATATACCTTGTAATTTGCATACATTGTACTAACTGGTTTACATGCTGTTAACACTCTTTCTTGCTTCTGGGCTTTATAATTAGATCAAAAGACTGGTCGTTGAATATTTCAGTCAATGAGTAAGTTATAGGAAAACATCAAGATTTCATCGATCTGAAAATAACTAGTTCGTTGCTCTATGCTGGACATAACTATTTTAATGTTACAGTTCTTAAAATATTTTATTTTTCCTTGTTTCCTTTCTTCACTGGGCTCTTTTCCCTATTGGAGACCCTGGGCATATAGCATCGAGCTTTTCAACTAGGATTGTAGCTTAGCAAGTAGAAATAATAATAATAATAATAATAATAATAATAATAATAATAATAATAATAA
>NC_090738.1:97971847-97976847 GCF_036898095.1 Palaemon carinicauda
TCATTTTCTCTTTGCCTAAGCACATCCACACTTAATAGTCTGGCCTCTTCTTTACATATTCTCCTCTGCCCTCACATACCAGACCACACTAAGATTACCAAACAATTCTTCTTCACCCAAGGGGTTACTGCTTGTATTTGTTCAGTGGTCACTTTCCTCTTGGTAAGGGTAGAAGAGACTCTTTAGTTATGGTAAGCAGCTCTTCTAGGAGAAGGGACACTCCAAAATTAAACCATTGTTCTCTAGTTGTGGAAGTGTCATAGCCTCTATACCATGGTCTTCCACTGTCTTGGGTTCGAGTTCTCTTGCTTGAGGGTACACTCGAGCACACTATTCTTTCTTATTTCCCTTCCTCTTGTTTTGTTAAAGTTTTTATAGTTTATATAGGGGATATTTATTTTAATGTTGCTACTCTTCTTAAAATTTTCTATTTTCTTTTTCATTTCCTCACTGGGCTATTTTCCCTGTTGAAGCTTCTGGGCTTGAAGCATTCCGCTTTCCCAACTAGGATTTTAGCTTAGCTAATAATAATAATAATAATAAACAGGCTTTTACATATAGGCCTACTTAGATATTTCGTTGTTTCATTGATATTACTTTCGGTTTAAACTGCTTCTTTGAGAAATCATTCTTAAGTGTGATTACTGTATAAACAAGCGTTCACAAATAGGTCTACTCAGTAATTTGGGTGTTTAATCATTCTTACTGCGCTTTGACTTTTTTGCAGTTTTATTACCATACGAATTTCTATTTAAAATTCTTAGTTTATGCATAGATTCTGGAACTGTAGTATCATACAAAGTAATATCTCTTTAAAACATGACTGAAAAATAAATGCATGGTGCATGTTTGTGTTCTTAGTTGCGAATTTGAGTGTGCATTCACTCTCAGCTTACATTGATATTCGAGAATAAAACTACTTTAGGAATATCTACCAATCTTTTTGAATAAATAAAAACCTTCCTTAACTTAACAATGTAAAAAGAGAAGAATATCACGTCGTCTACAGTAACTAGGCCAAACAAAAGAATTGAGTAATTCAAATCTATTTATATAATACATATTTCTTTCGATCATGAACTTCAAAAGAAGTCTGTTCAGTAATGTCAAGGACAGTATATCCATATACATATACATTATATACATATCTCCCCTATATAATAAAAGCAACTATCAGTTTATATATATATATATATATATATATATATATATATATATATATATATATATATATATATATGTATATATATATATATATATATATATATATATTTATATATATATATATATATATATATATATATATATATATATATATATATATATATATATATATATATATATAAATATATATATATATATATATATATATATATACTATATATATATATATATATATATATATATATATATATATATATATATATATATATATATATATATATATATAGAGTCATACCCAGCCCTCCCCGTCCCTCGGGAGGGGGGGAGAAGTAGCAGTCATACCCTGGAGAGAGAAGGGTAAGTGTTTGTGTGTTTGTATATTACTATCCAAGGTTCCTATCTAAATATCTAGTCGTCATTTTCTCGGGTCACGTACACTGGTGTATATATATATATATATATATATATATATATATATATATATATATATATATATATATATATATATATATATATATGTATGTATCTATATATATATATATATATATATATATATATATATATATATATATATATATATATATATGTGTGTGTGTGTGTGTGTGTGTGTGTGTCTGTGTCTGTGTATGAAATTAAATGGTTTACAAGCCAATGCAGAACTCTTCTCTCCAGCTACCTTCTATCTTCATTGCTTCCTTACCCTGGAAAGAGAAGGGTAAGTGTTTGTGTGTTTGTATATTCCTATCCAAGGTTCCTATGTAAATATCTATTCGTCATTTTCTCGGGTCGCGTACACTGGTGTATATATATATATATATATATATATATATATATATATATATATATATATATATATATATATTATATATATATATATATATATTTGTGTGTGTGTGTGTGTGTCTGTGTCTGTATCTGTGTCTGTGTATGAAATTAAATGGTTTACAAGCCAATGCAGAACTCTTCTTTCCAGCTACCTTTTATCATCATTGCTTCCTTACGATTCTCAAAGACAATTTCGCATGACAAAGCGTGGCCGATATCCTATCGTTTTATAGATGAAATTGTTCATTTTGCCATAAATACGGCAGGTATCGGTCGTTACGTAAACCTTCCAAATTGTTATTATTTCTAAAATTAGCCGAGTAAAGATAACCAAATTTGGGCCAATAAAGGAAAAGCATTACTGCCATGAGAGTTCAACAGACTCAATAAATGGTAAGTCTGAATTTGCTTTGAAAGCAATCATTGATAGCAATATTGAGATAACAATGGGCCTGAATTGCTTCCAGAACGAGTCCGTGAACCATCTCTCTCTCTCTCTCTCTCTCTCTCTCTCTCTCTCTCTCTCTCTCTCTCTCTCTCTCTCTCCCCTGTGATCTGAGTGGCCCTTACGTGGAAAATATAGCTTTCTTTTCTTCCTTTGTTTCTTCAGTTTTTCAACAAATCGATAATTTGGCGAAGATCAAGTCCCTTGTAATATAATTAACAACTTTACAATTAATATACAATATTGTTTTCAACTAAACAAGAAGAAAAATATTTCTCTTAAATAAAAAAAAATAAAAAATTATCAAATTGTAAGTAGGAACATATTTTTTGGTTAATTTAATTCTAGTAACTCGGATCTAACGTATCTTCAAAACAGAGAGAAAATAAAATTATAAAAATTCATTTCGTTTTACCGTTGAATTAAGGAATGTGAATCAGAGAAGATTTAAACCAGAGGAAGAACTGGAAAGAACAAAATTATGCAATATTATTATTATTATTATTATTATTATTATTATTATTATTATTATTATTATTATTAGTCAAGCTACAACCCTAATTGAAAAAGCAAGATGCTGTAAGGCCAAGGGCTCCAACAGGGAAAAATAGCCCAGTGAGGAAAGTAAATAAGGATATAAATAAATGATGAGAGCAAATTGACAATAAAAAATTCTACAAACGTCAAAACAGATTTTTTATACATAAAGACATTACAAAAGATACAAGGCTTTTAATAATGATTTCGTAGACCAAATAAAATTGAAGGTAGGAGTGCATATAGGCTCTATCTTCAATAATATCTAGGTGTCAGTGAAGGAAAATAAGAATAGTCTATATTGAAGGCTATTTATGAAAGATGTTATTGTCAGATGTAAGAGAGATCTCAGAGATTTCAGTATTCATTTTGTGATCTAAAAATATCTTGGTATATGTCAAGCAGGAGATAGCATTTCAGATGCTATTCTATAAAAAAAAAAAAAAAAAAAAAAAAGAAGAAGAATGAGACAGGATAAAAAGAAACCTATTTTTTAATAGAATTGGATTCCAAATAGGGTTGTAGCTTAATAATAATAATAATAATAATAATAATAATAATAATAATAATAATAATAATAATAATAATAATAATAATAATAATAATAATATATTTCAGTATTAATTCTGTGATCCGAAAATATCTTGGCATACGTCAAGCATTTCAGATGCTATTCTATAAAAAAGTAAAAATGAGTCAGGATAAAAAGAAAGAAGCATATTTTCTAACAGAACTGGAGAAAGAAAGACTAGAAAAGGGTAGAATGTCTTGGCAAATGGCTCAGATTGCGAGGGAAATCAGAAAAAGGTATTCGATAACTTGCTTTGTAGATGAAACGAATGAAAGTAACGGAGAATGTACAGAAAGTCAAAGTAAATGGTTCTGAATGGGAGTGGGGGAAAAAGAGAATTGTGTCCATTCACTTCCTCTGTTATTTAAACGTGATAGAAACCGTCATAATAAGATAAAAGTCACTCTTACCTGGATTAAAATGGAGAAGAAAGTTAGATTTTTACTCTCAAGACTTTGGAGGAAACTTAAGAAAAAGGAATAACGAAAGTTTTAAGTTTTCACATTATATTTCTCTCTGAGAAACAATAGCAAGATATAACTTTTTTTTATTAATATGAAAATAATAAAAGTAATAAGTTTGTAATAGCTATCGTAAAAAAATATAGATAAAAGACATTTATATACAATACGAATTACGTCGATAAATTATTAAGAAAATCATTGTAGTTATAATCCATGTAGTCCTAAAGTTTTCAAATAATATTTTTTACATTTATTGATTATGCTAGAATTCGTTCTTAGTCATCCTATTTGTGAAAGCCTAAAATGCCTTTAGGCGTGCTAGTGAAAAATAAAAATAACCAGAACAAAAATATTTCCTGAAAGTCTTTTATAAGGACGTTTAAAAATAACTAAAACAGAAAATCTCCCACCTCGAAAATTAATTTGTTTTTTATCGCAACGAAGTATTATTATTATTATTATTATTATTATTATTATTATTATTATTATTATTATTATTATTATTCCTTGCTAGGCTACAACACTAGTTGGAAAAGCGGGATGTTATTAGCCCAAGGGCTCCAACAGGAAAAAATAGCCCAGTGAGGAAAGGAATTATTACTAGCCAAGCTACAACCATAGTTGGAAAAGCAAGACACTATAAACCCAAGGGCTCCAACAGGGAAAAATAGCCAAAGGAGGAAAGGAATTATTATTAGCCAAGCTAAAACCCTAGTTGGAAAAGCAGGATGCTATAAGACCAGGGGCTCCAACAGGGAAAAATAGCCCAGTGAGGAAAGGAATTATTACTAGCCAAGCTGAAACCCTAGTTGGAAAAGCAGGATGCCATAAGACCAGGGGCTCCAACAGGGAAAAATAGCCCAGTAAGGAAAGGAATTATTACTAGCGAAGCTACAACCCTAGTTGGAAAAGCATGATGCTATAAGACCAGGGGCTCCAACCGGGAAAAATAGCCCAGTGAGGAAAGGAATTATTACTAGCCAAGCTAAAACCC
>NC_090738.1:97994347-98001847 GCF_036898095.1 Palaemon carinicauda
ATCAACTATGTTGTTTATCCTTCTCATTGATTTTGTAATGCTTAGAACAGTTGGGGATGGCAGAGAAGGATTGGACTGGATTAGTAACAGGAAATTAACCGACCTAGAGTATGCTGATAATGCAGTCTTTATTAGCAAAACGCCACAAGACTTGCACAGTTTGCTTACCAGAATGCATAAAATATTACATGAGGTTGGGCTCAAGATAAATAGAAGAAAGACAGAGATGATGAGAGCAAAATATGCAAAGGAAGATGAAATATCATTGGAAGGGAAAAGTATTAATGAGTTGGAATCATTTAAATATTTAGGAACTGTGATCTCTAATACACGGTCTTTATAATTGGACTTAAATGAAAGACTGAAAAAAAAATCAGACAATGGCTAGGTTAAGTAAGATTTGGAAATCAAATCACCTGAAATTACATATAAAAACCAGGCTATATATCAGTTTAGTGAGATTTGTATTACTGTATTGACATGATTCGTGGTATGACAATGAAAAACTATCCAACAGATTTTGTAGATTTGAGAATAAACCCCTCAGAAGAATATTGGGAGTTAAATGGGCGGACAGGATTAGAAATAAGACTATAATAGATTACTCAAGTGCTATATATGGAGGATATCATGGTGATGGGTAGATGGAGACGGTTTGGGAATGCATTTTTCATTCCCAAAAACAGATTACTTCACCAAACTTTCAACTGGGCTCTAAAAGGCACTAGAAGAGTTGGAAGACCCAAGCCTACATGACTGGGGACTATGAAGAGCGAAGTAGATGATGAATGAAAAAGTATTAATTTAAAAGCTAAAGAGAGAGACGACTAGCGAAATCTAAGTGAGGCCCTTTGCAACAATAGGTGTATGAGGAGATTATGATGTACAGCATCTGTAATATATATATATATATATATATATATATATATATATATATATATAGATAGATAGATAGATAGAGAGAGAGTGAGATAGACAATGGATAGATAAATAGACATGGATATCATTCACATATAGACACATGAAAGAAACTTTCTCCATAATCACATTTTCAGTAATAAATCATTTAAACGATAAAGGAATTGTACAAGTAAACTTTGACCTAAAAATCTCAAATATTTCTAGCAATTCTGATATTATAATTTTTACTTTTTCTGCCTTTCTGCAGAACCTATCGACTCCACAAAAATGACAAGTTATCAGATAGAAAGGAAAGAAAGAGAGAGAACGAAAGAGCTGCTCTCCTTTTATAAACAGAAATGCAAATTTGTAAAATAGCACCAGACCTTTTGACACATTCGCCACATTTGACATCAGTGGCTGAATTACAATTCGGAATCATTGGATTGGAATTGAAAATTCCCGTTCATACAACACCACATTCGGTGCGAACAAATAAACAAAAATAAACGCAAACATTAATCTAATGTTCGGAGATATTTTGTTGCAGGAGCTTGTTGACGATAGATACATACTGTTTTTGTTTCCAAACAAACAGCTCAGTGTTTGATTTTACTCCAATAAATCATACGGGTGTTTTAAACAAGAAACTGACAGATAGTTGCGTGAGTTTGAAGTATAACATTATCTCCGTTTCAGAACTGAAAAATAAACTTATGAATTAATAACCGAAATATCGTTTCGAATATATTCTTCCTATTTTCCTTAAAAATTCGGTTAAGGAAACTAATTGGTTTCTGAATATTTTAAATCCAGAACACCTGATAACGAATTTCCAGTAGTGTGACGAATTACCAAGTAATATTTCGAAAAAGCCAATTCTATGGAAATAAAATATCACTTCGACTAGTAATTTGATTGAACCCGTATCAACATTTAAATATTTATAAAAAAACAAATACGAACAATAAAAAGAAATATCATCTTCAATATTTCCAATAAATATAGGATTAATTTGTCACTTCCGTTTGAAAGCCGATCATTGAATTTCAAAATAAACTCAAAATTTTTTACCAAGCATTTCGACACAGATGACATTAATATGATTTTAATGATTTTGCATATTCATTCCAAGAGTTTTTAATTGGAATTCGACAATGCGAGGGAAAAATCTGTATTAATTTTCAATCCAATTTTAAGACCCTTAACTAGGTTATAAATGAGCTTTAGATAAATCATTCATACTTGAGAGATGAGATATAAACACACTTCTATTTACAGTTTTATTCAAATAGAAACACATTTCTATGTATTCAGTTTTCAAGGTCATACTGTTCAAATTGTTCTGCCCATAACTAAATTTTCTTCTCATTCAAAATAAGATCCTTTCATGTCTAACCAAATACACGAACCATATATTTTTCCTACTGGTTTACCTGTCTTTTGTCCATTTCTGACCACAAATATTATGCCATACCACCAGTTCAAGAGTTTTTCTACTCCCTCTCTATAGAAAAAACCATTATGGAGAAACCCTCAAAATGTCTTTGCTCCACCGTGACTCACTAAGCTAACAAGTTAATATTATCTCATTGCTCCTCTGTTCTGGCAAACGGTACTTGTATGTGCTGCACATGTCATCCCGTTAGATCACTATCAAAGTATTATTAATTACCTATATTTCTTATCACGTTCTTTAAATTACCTTTACTATACCGTGACACACTTCACTTGCCAATAACCGTTATCTCATTGCTCCTCTGTTTTTGGTACATGAATGTGCTGTGCACGCCAACTAGGTCAGTCGTTATTTCGGTAATTTTTTTTTACATTCATATGAGCGACAATAATTATAAAATGAACGGTCACTGTTTAGAATATAATAAATTCCCGAAATTGATAAAATTACGCTAAATTTCGAAATAAAATTAACTCTCCTCTGGGAGACATCTCGTGACTGCATTCATGGTAGAACTGATTGTGGGTGGGGTGGGTGGAGGAATGTTGTAAATATTTAGGAGACCTTGAGAGGTTTAAAAGGCCAGCCAATGGTTATGTCATACACAAACAATAACAGCTTCCCTAAGCGATAGCAAAAGACACATATACAGTAACCCATTTGCAGTCTCCCAAAAGTAAATAATGGACGTAGATGATGAAAAGGTGTCAACATTTTAGTCGATCATTACGTAAGTTACAACGCCCCTGTCCGCATTCGTTATACAGAGAAAAATAACTAAAATAGCCAGCACTCAATACCTTCTTATGGCAAATTCCGCTTTCGTTAGAAAATACAGTAACATATATTTACCATTTAATATCTAAATTTTGAGTCATGTCTATGAGAAGGATTCCTTTATTTCTAGTACCTATTAGGAGTATGCTGATTTCCTCATAAAGGTATTGATTGCTGGAAACCGGAGAATAAAGGGTTAAAGAAAATAAGAATGTAAGAATGTATATAATAGGAGCAATAACATATGAGAAAATAAACGATATTAAGGAGAAAGAAAACATGAGGAAAATGATAAGAGAAAAACTGAATAAAAGAAAAATTAGAAGTATGAGTAGATTAAAGAAAACTACATTGAATCAAAAAGAGAAATAATAAAATGAGTAGCGGAAAATTTGAAAAATATGGTTAAACTATAGGAAAAAACGTTGAAGGAACAGTAACTAAAGTTTGTAATGAAAACAACAATTATATCTTCTCCATAAATATTACGTTTTCTATAAGATAACTAATCTATAAAGTGATTAGAGATTTGCTGATAAATGATATAATTCCCATTAAATTACATTTTCTAATTCATTACAAGGAAAGACTCTGTAAAAACAGATATATATGAAAACATGAAAAGTAATTAAGAAGAGTGTGAAAATTAAACCCGAAGTAATGTAACAAACTCTTAACAATTTCGAAAGGCGTCATTTTCATTTCACACCTCAAGCAATGTTGACATTTTCATCCTTGAACGCAAGCTTTGAAACAATTAGTTTTGGATGAGCTCATATTGGAGACGAGAACAAACACTAACTAGGAAAATTATTGAAATATTACTATGCAGTTAATAAGAAATATTTTGTATTGCTGCAAGAGAAAATATATTAAAGAATCCATCCTACGCAGACAAATGGCAAATTAATAAAAATAACATAAATAGTATTCTGTTATCACAGGAATGTAAAACATGAAATCTTTGTTTACGCAAATAACAATATCATACTAATAAAAAGGTGAGTATTACATACTCTTATCATAAAGAAAATATATAAGGTATCCAGCTTCATTAATCATGTCTCAAGAAAACAGTAAAAACACGAAAACAGTTGCCTTTTGCCCTAAGGGAAAAACAGATAACGGGATTCCCTCTAGGCGAATGTCAGTTACAGGGAAGATAAAAACACATAATATTAAATATTGATAATAAAATGACCTTCCCACCCATATCACGAATAAGGAATGTCAGTCAGTGGAAAACATATATGCGAAACCCAAAGAACAGTCTCTATGGTTCAAGTGCTCTTCCTAAATTCCCCTTTTCATTTCTAGTCTTTTTTGGATCTACACTGGATATTGCTCTAAAAGGAAAGACTGAGAGGGAAGACAGTGTTTCTACACAATGATAGGTTATATGGAATATATAATTTTAAGAGATTATGTGATTTTAATATGAAAGTGATATGAGAGAGGAATTGCAAAAAAATCACCAAAGAGTTTACTTAGTAAGATGAATTCCATTGAGGCAAAACGAAAAGGTACCAGCAATGTATGATAGTTGGAAGAGTTTCCATTTACACAAATCATCCAATGTTCGCCGAAAATTACCATAATTTAACTTCGTAAGAGAAGACAATATTGGATGTCTTCACCAAGATTTGTCAAAACTTCCTGTAAAAGCAATGTTTGGAGATTAATACAAAGATGAACACAGATGCTGATTATATTTTTCTTCCTCGATATCAATAGTAATTTCTTTATTTACCCCAAATAATAACTTTTAAATAATCAGACACATTAATTTCCAAACATACAAAATTATCGTTATCAGCGTTCAAAAATATATAAGTGATTTTTAATATCGATATTACTTTTGTTACTTCTCTTGTTCACTTTCGGTTAAAACAATAAAACTGATAAATATCATGTAACCATGACTATTAAAATGAATTATTATTTGACATTGAATTCGGAAATTTTCTAATAACTGAATATGCTTCTTCCTTTATATATATATATATATATATATATATATATATATATATATATATATATATATATATATATATATATATATATATATATATATATATATATATATATATACAGTGAAACCTCTACATACGAATTTAATCCGTTCCGGAACCAACTTCAGATGTAGAAATTGTTCGGATGTCAAAACGAATTTTCCCATAAGAATACATTGAAATAGGATTAATCCGTGGTTGAGCCCAAAAACCTATGATAACTTCTTAATAAACCACTACACATAATTTTCCCCTGAGAATAATGAACACTAAATTAGATAATAGACATGTAAATAAGAAGAATTAGCAAAAAATGATAAATAAGAAACGGATTTTTAGCGTCACTTTACCTTAGAAACTCCAGCGCAGGTGTTGTTCGTCTTCGCTACGCAGAGAGGAGAGAGGAGACGGACGGACGGCGAGGAGGTAGAGAGGTTAACTACGATAAACGTAACACTACCGTAACTTATTCTAACTTACACTAAGTGAACTTTAACATAACTTAGGTTATTTATTTTTTATATTTTAAATTTTCTTTTTTTCTTTTTGATGATTACGTAATTTTAATCACTATCACTTACATTTAAAATTGACTGAATTTCTTTTGCTTCACTCTTTTCCGTTTTCTGTGTTCCACTTTCTTCCTCTTCACTCTTTGCCGTTTTCTTCGGTTCACTTACATCCTCTTCATCGCGAGTTCGCTTCGCAGTTTTTTTAAAGAAAGCATCGATAGATAATTGCTTCGTACGGCTTTTCAGAATGTTTCGAAAGTGCGTTAGGCAAACATCATCGAATTGAGAAACTACACGACAAACCTGCAATTTCTTTGGATGGTATTTGTCGATGAAGTCGACCACGTCTTGATATTTTCCTAATACCTTTTTTATTTGCGCTGAACCTAACACATGTTCTACCTCCTCGCTCTCTTCCTCATCTTCACTCGTGTGCTCCGACATAGCATGGAGTTCCTTGAGCTCATCCGTCGTCAGTTCGTCGTGATGTTTGGCGACGAGTTCCGTAACGTCATCTGCGTTGACCTCCAGACCCATTGACTTGCCAAGGGAGACGATTTCCTCTACAGCTTCCGCTGCACCGACCACGGGATCAGGTTCGGGGTCAAAACCCTCGAAATCTCGGGGAGAAACTGCATCAGGCCACAGCTTCTTCCATGCAGAATTGAGGGTCCGTCGAGTTAATCCCACCCAAGCCTGATCAATGATCTTTAAGCAGTGCACGATATTGAAGTGGCCCCTCCAAAATTCACGCAAAGTTAAGTTGGTGCTTTGCGTGACATTAAAGCACTGCTTGAATAAGTGCTTGGTGTACAGCTTCTTAAAATTACAGATGACTTGCTGGTCCATGGGCTGGAGGATAGAGGTGGTATTTGGTGGAAGATACAGCACCTTTATGAACTTGAATTCATCGAAGATATCATCTTCATGTCAGGGGGGGGGGGGGGTGCATTGTCAAGGCATAGCAGGCACTTTAAAGGCAATTTCTGCTCATGAAGATACTTCTTCACAGAAGGACCGAAAACTTGGTTTACCCATTGCACAAAGAATTGCCAAGTGACCCAGGCCTTCGAGCTGGATCGCCAGAAAACATGAAGCTGATCCTTATCGACGTTGTGTGCTTTAAAGGCCCTAGGGTTCTCCGAATGGTAAACAAGCAAGGGCTTGACTTTAAAGTCCCCGCTAGCGTTGGCACATAGAGCAAGAGTCAACCGATCCTTCATTGGCTTATGCCCAGGCAATTTCTTCTCTTCAGCAGTGATGTAGGTTCGACTCGGCATCTTCTTCCAAAACAGCCCGGTTTCATCACAATTGAACACCTGCTGCTCTACGTAGCCTTCTTCCTTTACGATATTTTCGAATATCTTAACAAAGTCAGCTGCAGCCTTTGTGTCCGCACTAGCAGCCTCTCCGTGGCGAACAACTGAATGAATCCCGGACCGTTTCTTAAATTTCTCAAACCAGCCATGAGATGCCTTGAAATCATCTGAGGAAGGCTCGGTTGAACTCTCCCCAGCATCACCCCCAGAGCTCTCCTCCTTCAAGTCCGTAAAGATGGCGTGCGCCTTCTCGCAGATAACGGTTTCTGTGATGGTGTCGCCAACGATCTCTCTATCCTTAATCCACACTAGTAGAAGTCGTTCCATCTCTTCTATGATAGGGGTACGGCGTTTGGAAATTATAGTGATCGCCTTAGAAGGTTTCACTGCTTTAATAGCTTCCTTCTGTTTAAGGATTGTCGAGATCGTTGACATATTACGGCCATACTGTTTAGCAAGTTCACTCACGCGGATGCCACGCTCATGTTTTTCAATAATTTCCTGCTTAATTTCTATAGAAA
>NC_090738.1:98006847-98009347 GCF_036898095.1 Palaemon carinicauda
AGATTACAAAACAGTACTTTTTCACTTAAGGGGTTAACTACTGCACTGTAATAGTTCAGTGGCTACTTTCTTCTTGGTAAAAGTAGAAGAAACTCTTTAGCTATGGTAAGCAGCTCTTCTAGGAGAAGGGGACTCCAAAATCAAATCATTGTTCTCTAGTCCTGGGTAGTGTCATAGCCTCTGTAGCGTGGTTTTCCACCTTCTTGGGTTAGAGTTCTCTTGCTTGAGGGTACACTCGGGCATGCTCTCTCTATCTTGTTTCTCTTCCTCTTTTTTTATGATATATCTATAGTTTAAATATGATAGATCTAATTGAATGTTGTTAATTATCTTAAAAAAATTTATTTTCATTGTTATTACTTCTCATGCAGTTTATTTATTTTCTTGTTTCCTTTCCTCACTGGGCCATTTTTCTCTGTTGGAGCCTTTGGGTTTCAAGCATTATGCTTTTCCAAACAGGGTTGTAGCTTAGCTAGTAGTAGTAGTAGTGGTAGTAGTAGTAGTAGTAATAATAATAATGATGATAACAATAATAATAATAATAATAATAATAATAGAGTAGGACTAATAAGGTCGAAATAGGAATATATATATATATATATATATATATATATATATATATATATATATATATATATATATATATATATATATATATATATATATATATATATATATATATATATATATGTGTGTGTGTGTGTGTATATATATATATATATATATATATATATATATATATATATATATATATATATATATATATATATATATATATATATATATATATATATATATATATATATATATATATATATATATATATATGTATACACAAACACACACACATATATATATATATATATATATATATATATATATATATATATATATATATATATATATATATATATATATATATATATATTCAAATAAGCCATATATATTTTTGATATATTAATGTCTGGATTCTCTTAACAACCTCGGGATCACAGACCCAGGCGAAATCTCACAAAGACAAGAGCTTGGCTCCGGCCGGGAATCGAACCCTGGTCGGCAAGCTTATATAGACAGTGACTAACCCACTTGGCCACGAACAAAGATAAAAGTCAATGACAATTCTACTGTGCTTATACCTGTCGAATTCAGGTATTTTGTACTTAGAATTGAAATCAACCCATCTTCACCATCGTAGCTAATTGGTAGTTTGTTACTTGGCATTCAATTAATGATAAATTTTGCACATTTTTACGTGTTTTTCATATTCAAATAAGCCATATATATTTTTGATATATTAATGTCTGGATTCTCTTAACAACCTCGGGATCACAGACCCAGGCGAAATCTCACAAAGACAAGAGCTTGGCTCCGGCCGGGAATCGAACCCTGGTCGGCAAGCTTATATAGACAGTGACTAACCCACTTGGCCACGAAAAAAGATAAAAGTCAATGACAATTCTACTGTGCTTATACCTGTCGAATTCAGGTATTTTGTACTTAGAATTGAAATCAACCCATCTTCACCATCGTAGCTAATTGGTAGTTTGTTACTTGGCATTCAATTAATGATAAATTTTGCACATTTTTACGTGTTTTTCATATTCAAATAAGCCATATATATTTTTGATATATTAATGTCTGGATTCTCTTAACAACCTCGGGATCACAGACCCAGGCGAAATCTCACAAAGACAAGAGCTTGGCTCCGGCCGGGAATCGAACCCTGGTCGGCAAGCTTATATAGACAGTGACTAACCCACTTGGCCACGAACAAAGATAAAAGTCAATGACAATTCTACTGTGCTTATACCTGTCGAATTCAGGTATTTTGTACTTAGAATTGAAATCAACCCATCTTCACCATCGTAGCTAATTGGTAGTTTGTTACTTGGCATTCAATTAATGATAAATTTTGCAAATTTTTACGTGTTTTTCATATTCAAATAAGCCATATATATTTTTGATATATTAATGTCTGGATTCTCTTAACAACCTCGGGATCACAGACCCAGGCGAAATCTCACAAATATATATATATAAGTGTGTGTGTGTGTGTTTGCGTGCGAATGTGTCAAAGGCTTGACACTAAATTTACATTTTAGGTTACAGAAAAACCTGTGTAACCATTACGTCTCTTTAGTAATAGTAGTTAGTAGCATCCGGATAAAGCAGGAAAGGAATTTCTATGTGTTTGCAGAGGCAACGAACTGAATAAAAAAAATATATATAATTTTTCCATTGTTGTTGTTTTCATTAGCGTAATTGTGGAATTTCGTGTCATATGAATCATATTAGAGAAAAAACCGTCCAAATTGAACGATGGGAAACCCAAATCTCATCAATGAAATAGATTATGGGCTGAGAGAACACTTGTCGGGGGAAAATTTAAACAAACAAAAGTTTTATTCCCGCTAAAACCAAGTTGTGGAATGACTTTCCTAATCAGGTAGTTGAAACGGTGGAACTTCAAAAGTTCAAACTTGCAGCAAATGTTTGTATG
>NC_090738.1:98014347-98031847 GCF_036898095.1 Palaemon carinicauda
AGAAGTCAAATGTAAATAAACCTCTAATAGTGTGGTAGCTGCATATTGCCATTCTAGACATGCCGTGGCAAACTTTCTGAAGAAAAAATAACATAAATACAAAGTTAAAAAAAAAAAAAAATTCAAGATAAGTATATATTCTATTGGAAAGTTTTTTCTAAGCAACGTTCAGTAAGTTTACCGGTTCTTAATGTAATAAATTATATGTTTCAAATAAAGTTGAGGTTTCAATTTCCGAGGGAAATAGTATGGTTGTCTTTGTTGTTTCTAAAAAAAAATAATAAAAATACAGTACATAGGATCAAAACGGAAGAAAATAAAACCTTCAAAGAAATGTTGATTATGAGGAAATTAAAAAGGTTTTATGATAAAAACCTTGGATTTTACTAAAACCTCCGAACGTGGATAATCAATATCTCCCGTTCAATAGCTGCTACAAGATTGTAGTAAAAGCGATGTGGAAAAATGAAATCATCTCTCTCTCTCTCTCTCTCTCTCTCTCTCTCTCTCTCTCTCTCTCTCTCTCTCTCTCTCTCTCTCTCTCTCTCTCTCTCTCTCTCATTCAAAAGTGTTAAAATTCAATTTAAATATGAGCTTGAAATAAAGATATTGTGTTTCGGATATAAATCAAGTTGGAAGCAGTGGAGAAACTAACTACAATTCGATGAGTCAAGAATTGCTGTTGGTTGATATAGTTGAACGGAAGGATGCAGGCGCTCCATTTTTTACAGATATAACTTTGAGGTAGTCAGCTGATGAGGTTTCCTAGGGTAGTATATTCATGGACTAAAAGTAACTTTAGTAATTACTGCTGAAATATCTTATTTATTTTATCGGGATGTTGCTATTCCATAATGCATTTTCACATTTTGATATTCAATTACAAGGTAAAAATTGTTCATAAAGACACGAAAAATATCTCTAAAATAGCTTGAAATTGCGTTAGCTTTCGGGCCCCCAGCTGCTTTGGTCATGTTTTCCGACACCCTTCTTTTTAGAACTTGCTGGATCCGTGGTGAAAAATACTTTGATTCATATAAGAAAAGGATAAAGAAAAGCTTTTTCTATGATTGATATAAAAGCCTTATCTTTCATTTACTGGTGATGCTTGTTCTAATTAGAGAGAGAGAGAGAGAAAAAGAGAGAGAGAGAGAGAGAGAGAGAGAGAGAGAGAGAGAGAGAGAGAGAGAGAGAGAGAGAGAGAGAGAGGGAGAGATTCACATATAAGCTAAACAAGCTATAACTTAGGGCACCCACACTCTTGGGACCCCAAAATAACTTTAAAGAACAGTGTGCATTTCCAAAATATATGATAAAAGAAAAATTAAAATAATGCAATAATTCTGAAACTGCCATTTGTTGACGATTTTATGAATTACATCATGTCAGTAGTGTACAGCACGTGTTTCATACACCCTAGTACACTGTAACGGTACTGCTTTTTTTATTTCTCGCTCTCCCCACCACAGATAATATAAACCTATTTCAGCTTGCCCTGGTTGCAAGATGCAGAAGTCAAGTTTGACCTGATGGGAGTGACTGCTTAAGCAGCAAAGCAGACTACGAGTATATCGTCTCGATGATCCGTGAAGACACGTTCCAGAAATCTCTGAAAGGCTTTACAACAAGGGGGACACCCCAATAAAGTATGATGCCCTCAAAAAAATATCTCCTAGAACAGTACTCAACACCATTACCCTCCAAGATAGCAAAGCTTTTTCTGCTCTCTTAACAGACATTAGTGGATCAAAAGCTTTCACTCACCCTCGGGGGAATGAACAATATCGTTTGCTTGCAACCTGCCGCAGATGGCTCTTTTCGGGAAGTTAACCTACTTCATGCCCTTTGGGTGCGACGCCTACCCGAACCTGTAAGCGGCACCATCCTTGGTGTCGATACCTGGCCAATAAAGGACCTGATGATCAAAGTCAAAGTCCTTATGGATAGCCAATTCACCACCTTCAAGACCTGGACGAAAAGACAACTACTCATCAAAGACAGAGGCCTACGGAATTGCAGTAAGACACAGACACCCATCTTGTGACTTGCCACAGTGGCGACAAAGCCAGCCACCACCAACATAACCCAGCCCTCGCACACGCCCCCATCAACTGATGCCTATCAGCCACAGTTCGGTTACTACCACTCTTGATTCAGGATTGCTGTAAAGAAATGTACAGATGGTTGTCAGTGGCCAAAAACATACAGTATTAGCAGGCCATTATTTGTGGCAGTGGCCACCTCTGTCATTAATCTTTTCTTTTCACATGATGGACGTACGGGTGTGCGATTTTTGGTTGACACTGGTACTTGCCATTCCATTCTACCAAAGTCACACACCAGGACACAACGAAGTCATATCAAGCCTGCTGACTTCTGACTGGTAGTGCCAACGGATCTGAAATCCCCGTGCACGGATGCGAGATACTCACACTATCGTTTGGGAGTGCCAAATACCATTGAAAATTCCAGTGTTTGCCAGATTCAAGCATCAGGCCAGGGATCGTTTGTAAGCCGCTAAACAAATATTCATCAATATGGAAGAAATCGGCCAATGCCAAAAAGCCACCGACCCATGGTCGTCACCCTTACACACCGTAGTGACCAAGGATGGTTAATCCCTGCCCTTGTGGGGATTACAGGTTTCTAAATATGCAGACCGAACCAGATTACTAACCCTTCCCAAACATTGCCGACGATACCTCCTACATGCACAAAGCAAATGGCTATTACATTTTGCCCAGGAACCCAAAAGACATCCCCAAGACTTCAACACAACCACCTTCGGTACCTACAACTTCAATTACTCTTGTTTTGGCCTTTTTAATGCCTCATGGAGGGCATCTTAGGGGACCTCCCCCTCTGCGTATGTTACGTAGACGACATACTTGTGTTCTGTTCCTCCTATGAGGAACAATTCTGTCACCTATGCATCGTTCTCGACCTTGTAATCTGGCATGACAAGCTTCCCATTAGCCCCAACGAAATATCGTTCTTAGGGCACCGCATCACTCCTGAAGGCGTTCACTCTCCCCCTGAGAGGGTAGCAGCCGTTCAGAACTTTCCCACACCCTCAATTTTCAAAGCACTACAAGAATTCTTGGGCATGATAAACTATTAACACCAGTTCTTGCCAGCCATGGCTGCCGTTTTTGGCACCCTCTGTGCCTCTCTCAAGGGCAAGCCAAAAGACCTGAAGTTGGGTCCCCTTCAGGAAGTAGCCTTCTGCAACGCAAAGAATGCCTTATTAACTGCTGCTGCTCTCACCTTTTTTCGGGCCACATGCCCTCTTCTTCTCTCCACCGATACCAGTAACGTCACTATTGGTGCAGTACTCGAGCAGGTGGTCCGCGGCTTGCACCACCTACTAGGCTTCTTCAGCAGAAATCTGTGCAAAGTAGAATCTGGCTGCTCTACCTTCAACTCCGAATTGCTAGCATGCATTTGGCTGTTCGTCCATTTTACCCCTTCTTAGAGGATATGCCCTTCGTCATTTGCATGGACCACGTGCCTCTGATGCAAGCCTTCACTCAACAGTCCACACCTGATCAACCCTTCAATGCTAACACCTCTCTCCCATAGCTAAACACAACTGCACCCTTCAACATAACCCTGGGAGAATGAATCCCATTGCCGATGGCCTGTCAAGAAACACAAATACCGCTATTCACGTGGGATGGAATTGAAATGTTTGGCAAAAACCCAACCAAATATCCTGAGTACCAAGCATGAAGGACATCCTGCACATCCTTACATTAAAAAGACAGCCTTCATGACTCCATTATCACCCTCCTCCTGCCCTGACAGATGTCTCATTTTATCCATGGCCTGTCACATCTCTCGTGCCAATCTACCGCAGAGCTACTGAAGACAAGATTCATTTGACAGAGCATTACTAAGGATGCTAAAGATTGGGTCCAAATCTGTACTTTATGCCAAGCTTCTAAATTACATTGACAAATGAATTTAGGAATTGGGACCTTTCTTCAATCTCATCGTTGATTTGCACACATTCACGTCGATGTACTAGGTCCCCTACCCATGTCACTAGGACGCTGCTACCTGTATACCGTGATTGAACACTCTACTCGTTGGCCTAAACCAATCCCAATGCAAACTAAATTTCCACCTCATGTACATCAGCCTTACTCTCTAGGTGGATAGCCAAATTTGGTATCGATGAGCATATTACTTCTAACAGGGTTACAGCTTTCACCTTTCAATTATAGACATCAATAGCAAATCTCCTGGCCATCGTTCTTCATCAGACAACTGCCTACAACCCTGCAGCCAACAGAATGATTGAACACTTTCCTGGCACCCTCAAAGCAGCTTTAATGTCCCAAAGCAATGAATCCATCTGGTTTATTCAGATTCCCTGGGTCCTCCTGTGACTAGGGACTACTCCTAAAGATACCCTGGATGTCTCTGCAGCTGAAATGGCGTACAGCAACTCATTGATCATTCCTCCCAAATTATTTTGCCTACAATATCCTCCAACCACCTCCAGCGCTTATGTTATTTGGGAAAATCTACTCCATGCTGCCAGACTTACAAGCCCCCCGCTAAGCAACACATACCGACAGATTTGTACAAGGCAACCCATCTTTCTGCGCAACAACACTAGCAAGCGATTGCTAACACCCCCTTACAAGGGTGTTTAGCTCACAATCCATCATACACCAAAGGCTTCCTTAATCAACATTCGTGGAAGAAAAGACGGGGTCTCCATTGATCGTCTAAAACCTGCATATCTCCAGCAAAATGCCCCGCTTAGAGTTAGCCTCTCAAGAGCAGGGTGCCCTAATTCAAATGTGTCTTTCTTAAGGGGGGAGCCATCAACCACATGTGTTTCATAGACACTTGTACACTGTAACGGTATTGTTTTTTTTATCTCTCGCTCTCCCTAGCACTGATAATATAAACCTGTTTAAGCTTGCTATCACAAGTCTTGCACTGTTTGAGTTTCTGCCATTTTTGTTGCCAACTATGAGTATATAAGGTTGCTGTCTCATTGAATAAACTCAGTTGCATTCACTTCGCCTCTCTATTAAAACCTAACAGCTATGTCACCACAGTATTTTGAACATCATTAATCATCATCCATGGACCACCAGAGATGGTACATTGGAAGACCACAATGCTAAACACCTGTTTGGAAATGTTCTAACGATAACAATTTAAAAAAAAACTATACTTCACATGATTGGTTGATAATTTACACAATAGCTACAATGATTTTTTCTCTTGATTACTACCACACCATATTTTTCAAGATATTTTGATTTTTTTTTCTTTTTTACTTTTTTTTTGGACATTTTAAAGGGACCGTCCCCTATGTCCACCACTTTTTTCTAATGACTCAAAATACACAATTCTTAGATGTTTTAGACATGTATAATATCTTCACCATATAAAAATTTCAAGTCATTTCATCACACACTTTTTACTTGTTAGCAACAATCATGATTTTTATAAAAAAAAATTTGTACAAATTTTCCACTAATGTGACAACAATTGTATTGAATATCATACAATGAAAACTTCTTTATAAATCGAATAATTCTGTGTGACATATTCTCGATTTTCCTTTTATTTTTTACTTATGAATGTTTTTCTTAATTTTCTTCGTCTAGACGTGAAATTATCATGAAAAAAGAGAAAAAAAGAAAATCAAAATTCTGGTACACAAAATTGTGGGACTTTCATTCCTCTTTTCAAAGATATTTTTCTCTCTAAATCGAACAATAAATGAGAAAAATGTCACAAAGTGTGAATAAGTATGTTTTCGAGTTATGAGTGTCCAAAGATTTGCTATATATTTGGCCTTTTTTTTCTTGAAAAATAAAATCAAGATAATATTAGTATGATAACCTTTCTTTGTAGTTGTATTGCTTATCCCTACATGAAGGCTCCCTAAACGAGGTATTTAACACTATGTTTATCAATACACTTGGTGTAATGGTGTCATAAATTGCCAGTGGCCTCTCATTGTTGCCAGAACTTTAGTTAAAATGTTCCAGCTATGCACTCCTTTTTTTCATGTTTCCCTCTCTTTTTGGTTTGTTTTTGTTGCTCTCTCCTTACTTCTTGTTCTTTCTTTGACCTTAGGTAATATTGGCCTTTCTATAAGGTTCACGAGGACGTTGTGAAAACACAATGTACATACGAAGTGCAACTAAACAAACACCATGCAACGTAACTTCTATACATCTTTGGAAACTGGCTGTTCTTCTCGTAAAGTGTAGACGGTAGATCGTAGTTCCGTTCACTTACCCTCAACCTGACTCAATATAGATATGACTCTGCCCTCTACCACTGCCTTCCATCATACTAGATTTCAATATGTAATTGAAAAACATTGCTATATAAATGCAAAAATAAACACGCAAAGAAGATTCCGTCAAACTCAGTCATGCAGACAACGCTGTAAAGACCGCTTTATCTTCATTATTTGTAAAAAAAATTGGCTGAAACTTTTGGAGATCATGTACGTTATGTTTCTGCATACATAGAAACAATAAAACTATTTTCTATTTTTCAAAGTTGTTCTGTCAAAAACCATAGCAGATGGTCCCCTCAAGATCCCAACAGTGATTTAGCATAAATCCTTCACACTGTGATTGATAATTTATTTGCCTCATGATTGATGGCATGATCAATCGCAAGATTGATGACAAAAGTGCAAAGTAAGGCAATCAGACCCTTTTAATTTCCATCAGGTCAGGTTTATATGAAGATTCACGTCTCATACAATGACCAGTCACATGCGAGATGGTATGATTAATCACATGGGACATAACTAATGGCATGATTGATGACAAAAACACTAAGTAATGTAGTCAGATTCTTGTAATTTGCATGAGGTTAGGTTTGTATTAATGTTTAAGTTCCCTAAAATAATGAGGCACATGATTGATGGAAATATTAACCGAATGTCACATGATTGATGGCATAATTGATGACAAACGTACTAAGTAATGTAATTACACCCTTATAATTTGCAACAGATTAGGTTTAATGTTTAAACGCATGATTGATGGTATGATTAATCGCCAGACAGATGAACAAGAAAGCTTAAGTGCACAAAAAGTACATTACTGTTGATCCTTATTACATACATCATAAAAGACAAGCAAGAATATAATATTGATATTAATAATAAAATCTATCAATAATGTTAAAGCTAACATATAAAGCACAAAGAGTAATAATAATAATTAAACAGCATGCAAAAGAAGAGTGGTCACACTTACGTTCAGTCGGGAAATGAAGATCTGGTAGAAGTTTACGACTACGCCGATCAACTGATGGGGTGCCAGTCGGAGAGGGCTTCTATTTCTTGCCAATATACTCCACCCTATCCATACTGACACCATGGATTGTTAAAAACCCTTTCCTACAAACTTAGTAGACTAAACCAGAATGCAACAAGTGAACACTATCTTCACTAAGCATTGGCTTTTTTCTTCTTTGTATACTGTATACAGTGTGACGGCGCCGAGTAAGGTTGTGAACTCAAAGGCAGGTTGGAAACGACTGAGTTATATTATTGTAGAACTCTCTCCTTATATACAAAACCTCAAAGCAACAGGACATAACAAGTTCAAAAGACAGACAACATTACAGAGGAAAAACCAGATATGAATTTTCATATTCGTTTTAGTGCGAGGGAAGAGCGAAGATACAAGCATGATATATACAAAAGGAATTATGTACAATTGTGTGAAACACGGTTGGTACATGGCTCCCCCCCCCAAAAAAAAGGACATACTGTACATGTTAAATAGGGCGCCGTGATCTAGAGAGGCGAACTGTAGGTGGGTCATCTGGCAGAAGATAAGCAGGTTTTAGACGATCAATGGAGACCCAGTCTTCTTTGCCCCGAATGTTTAGGAGGAATGCTTTCGGACTGCGTCGGATCACAAGGAAAGGGCCCGTGTAAGGAGGCGTTAGTGGTGGCTTGCTGGTGTCGTTGCGCAGGAAGACGTGCGTTGCAGAGTGCAAGTTTTTTTGGTATGTGATGCTTCGTTGGGGACTTGGAAGTCTGGCGGCACGGAGTAAATTTTCCCACAACGTGACGTATGCGCTGGAGATCGTCGGAGGAGGTTGTAAAAGGAAAAAATTCGGCAGGGATGACCAACGGGTTGCCATACACCATTTCAGCTGCCGAGACGTTGAGGGTGTCTTTAGGAGTGGTCCTTAGTCCCAGGAGGACCCAGGGAAGCTGAGTAAAACAGTTGCAATCCTTGCAGCGGGACATCAAAGCTGCTTTGCGGGTGCGATGAAAACGTTCAACCATTCCATTGGCAGCGGGGTTGTAGGCCGTTGTCTGATGTAGGGTGATGCCCAGGAGATTCACTAATGACGTCCACAATTGAGAGGTGAAAGTGGTTCCTCTGTCAGAAATAATATGCTCAGGGATACCGAATCTTGAAATCCATCCAGAGAGTAAGGCAGATGTACATGAGGCGGACGTTGCAGTTTCCATGGGAATGGCTTCAGGCCAACGAGTGGAGCGGTCGATGACGGTAAACAGGTAACGATGTCTTTGTAATGTGGGTAGGGGGCCTACAACGTCGACGTGAATGTGTGCGAAACAACGCTGAGGTCGAGGAAAGGTGCCCACTCCTGAATCCGTGTGTCGATGTACTTTGGAAGTTTGGCAAGAAGTACAGGCGCGGACCCAATCCGTAGCATCCTTAGAAATGCCGTGCCAAATGAACTTTGCCTTCAGCAGCTGTGCAGTAGAACAGCACGAGGGATGTGAAAGGCCGTGAATGAAATCAAACACCTGTCGGCGCATGGGAGCAGGAATCCAAGGTCGCGGTCTACCAGTATTGACGTCACAGAGGAGGGTGGTGTTAGAGTCTTCGAGGGGATAATCTTCCCAACGGAGGGACGTGCAGGATATCCTACAAGCTTGATACTCTGGATCCTGTCGTTGGGCTTCAGCCAGGGCGTTGTAATCCAAGCCCAGTTGAACGGCAGCCAACGTGTTTCTTGACAGGGTATCGGCAACGGGATTCATTTTCCCAGGGACGTGTTGGAGGGTGCAATAGTATTCAGCCACGGCGGAGAGATGTCGGCGTTAACGGGCGGACCAGGCGTCAGACTGTCGAGTGAAGGCGTGCACCAGAGGCATGTGGTCTGTGTGAATGATGAAGGGTGTACCTTCTAAGAAATGGCGAAAGTGACGGACAGCCAAGTGCACCGCCAGCAATTCTCGATCGAAGGTAGAATAACCCGATTCTGCCTTGGACAGTTTTCTGCTGAAGAAGGCCAATGGGCGGGGCGAGCTTTTGACCACCTGCTCGAGTACTGCACCAATAGCGACGTCGCTGGCATCGGTGGAGAGAAGGAGGGGGGCGTGTGGGATAGGAAAAGTGAGAGCCACAGCAGTTGATTGGGCCTTATTTGCATTGCAGAAGGCTGCTTCTTGAAGGGGACCCCAATTCAGGTCCTTCGGCTTGCCCTTAAGGGAGGCGTAGAAGGGAGCAAGAGTGGCGGCAATGGCTGGCAGAAAACGGTGATAATAGTTGATTATGCCCAAGAATTCCTACAGAGCTTTGACGGTCGAGGGCACGGGGAAGTTCTGAACGGCTGCTACCTTCTCAGGGAGGGGATGGACACCTTCAAGAGTGATGCGGTGCCCTAAGAACGATACTTCGTTGGCGCCAAAGGTACACTTGTCGTACTGGACTACAAGGCCGTTTTGTTGCAGGTGGTCGAGCACGATGCGCAGGTGACGGAGGTGTTCCTCTTTTGAGGAGGAGAACACAAGTATGTCGTCCACATAACATACACAGAAAGGAAGGTCCCCTAAGATGCCATCCATGAGACTTTGAAACGTTGCCCCATCGTTACGAAGGCCAAAACAGGAGTAATTGAAGGTGTATGTACCAAACGGAGTGGTGATGGCGGTCTTGGGGATGTCTTCTGGGTTCATAGGCGCCTGATAATACCCCTTCAGAAGGTCGAGTGTAGAGAAAACCTTCGCTCTGTGCAGGTAGGAGGTCACGTCAGCAATGTTTGGGAGGGGGTAGTGATCCGATTCTATTTGCATGTTTGTTCAGGTGCCTGTAATCCCCGCACGGACGGAGGGAGCCGTCTTTCTTCAGAACGATGTGTAAGGGCGACGACCATGGGCTGGAGGCCTTTTGGCAAAGGCCCATTTTCTCCATTTCGGCGAACGTCTGTCTGGCGGCTGCCAATCATTCTGGTGCCAGACGTCTGAATTTTGCGAAGACTGGGGGTCCCGTCGTCTTGATATGGTGATAAATACCGTGCTTGGCAGGAACCGTGGGCGTTTAGCAAAGTTCTGGACGGAAAACTTCCAGGTACGACGCGAGGATGTGCGCGTAGTCATCCGGGGGTGCGCTGATGTGGAGAGAGAGGTTAGAGGGGGTGGGTTGAAGAGGTGTCGACAAGTACGAGTCTGCGTTGATCAATCGTCGGTGGGCGACATCGACCAGAAGGTGGAAATGAGAGAGGAAATCCGCACCGAGGATTGGCATTGTGACGTAAGCAACGAGAAACTTGCAATTGAATTTACTGTTTCCAAACGATACTGTGAGGTTCTCGTAACCGTAGGTGGGTATCGCAGATCCGTTGGCAGCTACTAAGCGGACGTCGGCAGATGTAGACAGACTACGTCGTGCCTTGAAGAGTTTCCTTGGCAAAAAAGAACGACAAGCACCCGTGTCTACCAAAAATCGCACTCCCGTTCCTGCATCCTGTAAAATGAAGAGATTAGAAACATGGGAGGCCACCGCCACAAGCGATGGCCTACTTACACGTTTTTTGGCCACTGAAAATCCTTGGCACATTTCTTCGCGGTTGCCCTGAATCTGAATCTGAAGTGGTAGTAGCAAAACTGCGGCGGATGGGAGGTAGTAAGTGGCTGTAGAAGTCGTTCGTTGGGGCGCGAGCAATTGGTGGGTGGTGGGCGGCTTTGTCGCCTCTTCGGCACGTCACGGGGTAGGTGTGTATGTCCTACGGCATTCATGTCAGCTTCAGTTGATGTTGAATAGGCATCCTCGTCATCAGGGGTGGAGGCATTGATGGAGGTCTTGAAGTGGCTGTCCATAAGGGCGTCGTCTTTGGTCATCAAGTCCTTTATGGGTAAACTATCGACATCGGGTATGGCAGCACATACAGGTTCGGGTAAACGGCGTATCCAAAGGGCACGAAGTAGGTTCACCTCACGAGGAGAGCCGTCTGTGGTAGGTTGAAAGCGAAGCCCTTTGGTCCCCCAACGGTTGTTGCGAGAGCTGAATAAGCTTTGCTATACAGGCGTCTGGCGACGGCGAGTACTGCTGCAGAAGGTATGTTTTGAGGGCGTCATACGCTATTGGGGTGTCTCCTTGTTCACAAAGCCAGTCGGAGATTTCTGGGAAGGTGTCCTCGGGTATCGCCGCGAGAACATAATCCGCTTTGGTGGTTGAGCGAGTCATGCCACTCATACGGAAGTGGACTTCTGCACATTGAAACCAAGCAAACGCCTCTACGGTGGCGAATGGTGAAAGTTTCAATGGGGCGGCCGCATCGCCAACTACTGTAGTAGAGTCCGTCTCCGTCATAGTACCAACGATGGAGGGGCAAGGGAGGTGGGGGTTGAAGGCAGTGGGAGCGAGTCGACTTCCGGGGTCACCAATGTGACGGCGGCAAGTAAGGTTGTGAACTCAAAGGCAGGTTGGAAACGACTGAGTTATATTATTGTAAAACTCTCTCCTTATATACAAAACCTCAAAGCAACAGGACATAACAAGTTCACAAGACAGACAATATTACAGAGGAAAAACCAGACATGAATTTTCATGTTCGTTTTAGTGCGAGGGAAGAGCGAAGATACAAGCATAATATATACAAAAGGAATTATGTACAATTGTATGAAACACGGTTAGTACAACAGACTCAGTAACACAGTAGAGCCGCAAATACTGTATGTGCATTTTGCTTATTAAGATTACCAAGGGCCCAATATACATCAACAGTATCTTTCACTTTTTTCCATAGAGACCCCCTTAAAGCAGACATCTTTACACTGGGGCACAAGTTTCTTTAAGCCCTGCATTTCAGGTCTGTAAGCATATCTTACATAATTTAACCAAGAATTTTTAATTTTATTTCCATATTTTCAACCTAGCCCTAAACATTACGGTTAACTGATCTTCAATTTTTTCATTCTATTTTTGGGGTCGCTTTGGGGTCTTATTAGCCCTAACAAAATCACTATTAATATAATTATTATTTTTATTATTATTATTATTATTATTTTCATTATTATTACTAGCGAAGCTACAACCCTTATTGGAAAAGAAGAAACCTATAAGCCTAAGGGCTGCAAAAGGAAAAGTAGCCTAGTGAGATAAGGAAATAGATAGAATAATGTGCGTTAAGTACCCTCATATACGAGAAGTGTAACCCCAAGACAGTGGAGGAGGCTATAGGATTACCCAAGACTAGAGAACAATGGTTTGATTCTGGAGTGTCCTTCTAGAAGAGCTGCTTACCATAGCTACCCTTAGTACACGGAAAGCAGTTTCTTGACCATTACAGTAGCTAACCCTTTAAATGAAGAATTTTTCGGTTTTTTTAATGTCGTTAAGTGTATAAGGAAAAAGAATTTGTAAATAATAGGCCAGTCTACTCGGTGTGTGCGTAGGCAAAAGAAAAATGAGCCGTAATTAGAGAGGGATCCAATATAATAATGATGTGGCCAGCCAAGAGCCAATAATTCTCTAGCGGAAGTATCTGCGCGGGTGGCTAACCAAGGTCTATGGGCCTTGGCCAACCTACTACCTACTCCAGCTGTAAATGTCGATAATCACGTTCACAACACTTGCTGATTTGTTATCACTTGCCTCCGCACTTTCACGACGAAAGTTGTAATCTGTATCGATGTCACTTTCGTTCACATCCGACTCAGAATTGAACATGAATAGTAACCCTACACATGATGCGTTGTTTCTCTCAGCTTGTAGCCTGTGTTGTTTTACGATAGAAAACCCATTATTTATGCTACTACCACTTGATGAGGGGGGTTGAGGATCATCAGCACACTCACTATCACTGTTCGACATCGTCACGAATATTAACATTTCCTAAAATAACCAATAAACTGAAGAAAAACAGGAAGTTCGGGAGAAGTTCAACGTAGACACACACACCATAAATGTAAACATTAACCAATGGCTGCCAACCGATTTGTTCACCAGCACTGAAATTTTCGGCAAAATGTTGTTTTCAGAATATGGTATCAGAAGGATTTTTCTTATTTTATGCTAAAAAATTGATTATATTAATAATTATAAAACATAAGGGTATTATTATGAAGCACTAAATAAGAAAAATAATAGTGCGGAGAAGGGTTCCCATCTTTCCTTTCTGGCTCGGTCACACAGCCACTCCTTACTACGAGGTTAATAATAATTCAGTCGCTTTTAATCATCTTCCATTTCTCGGATTTCCCTCTCACTTATACCCTTCAAAAGAGGAGAAATAGAGCTACCCAAAAGTATCGTTGCTTATATCCAGTAAAGTTTCTTGGAATTGTTTAAGAAATATACGATTTCTTTTCACCATCTTCATGTAGGTGGGCAATACTTAGGTCATTTTCCAAAGATGATCCAAAGGTTCCTAAGTATCTGTCATAGTCTACACGAAAAGCACATTCAATGGCCATAAGTGCATTACTTGAGAGTTATGATGGAAGCATTCCTGATTTGTACTTGAGAGGAAGGCGAAATAAAAAAAAATGAAACCCTAAATACTTTGAGTAAAATGGGGGCGTTTTAATTCCTGGTATTGTTATATTCGTGGAATTGTTTGTTGGATAAATTTGACAAAAATAGTCAATCACTGCAAGACTCCAAAAGTTAGTGTAGATGTATGTAGAAAGTTATTTGCTTCACTTTCGGATTTAGTTAATAGTACCGGGGATTTTCTCGACTATTTTGAAGAACAGACAAACAAAACTTGTCCACTGCTCATTACACGAAAAGAAGTTCTAGAAGTAGACATATTGAAGATGAAAATGATACTTTAGAGCAGTGTTTCTCAACGTGGGCTATATGGCCCCCTTGGGGGCCATGAGAATTTTTCAGGGGCCACAAGACAAAATTGGAAAAATGGGGGGCCATGGGGGGGGGGGCACAGAAAATTTAGGACCCACAAAATATATAAATGTGTAATATTTTGAAATAAATCATTATTATGCTTCGAATATTCTGTTTATCATGCTTGACTTTAGTTTAAACATCATTCAATTCAATATACAGTACCAGGTAATTTTTGCAGACAGTGAAATATGTGCCTGCTATGTATGACCTCACTCTCAAATGAAAGTATGCGTCCCAGCAAACTGAAAAAGCATCTGGAGACTGCACATAAAGACAAGAAAGACAAGCCGCTAGATTTCTTCAAAAAATTACTTGATGAGTTCCAAGGAAGGATGACAGTGAATCATATGTTTACCCAAAAAGTTGCAAAAGTAGATAGAGGGATGTTGGCTTCTTACAAGATATCAAATTTGATTGCAAAAGCAGGTAAGCCTCATACTATCGATGAATCTCTGATCATGCTGTCTGTGGCTGTAGTGCTTTCAACAGTCATGAATCAGAGTCCACAAGAGTTAACTAGTGTTATTCCTCTGAGCAACTCCTCAGTATCACGCCGCATTGATGAGATGGCAGCTGATGTTGAAAGTCAATTAGTCTCAAAACTGCAGGTGAATGAATTCTCGCTTCATCTCGACAAATCAACTTTACCTGATAATTTTGCTCTTCTGGTGGTATTTGTCTGGTTTCTTGATGTTCATGAAATATGTCAAGAAATGCTTTTCACATTGAAATTAACGAATGACACTAAAGGTGAATCCATCTTCAAAAAACTTGAGGTCTATTTTGAGGGGAATAACATTACACTCAAGAACATTGTGGCTTGTGCAACAGATGGCGCTACTGTTATGATTGGAAGGTATCAGGGATTCAGTGCTTACTTAAAAAAAGCTGTTTCTAATGTCGTTTGTGTGCACTGTGTTGTTCACTGGAAGCACCTGTTTGCCAAAAACCTAGCAGGACGTCTGCATGAAGCACTTGGGCATGTTATCAATGCTATCAACTTGATAAAAAATAGTGCACAGAAAGATCGCCTCTTTCAGCAATTATGTGAAAATAACAATGAAGAATTTGAAAATGCGTTGCACACTGAAGTCAGGTTTTAGTTCCAAACACTTGAAATATTCAATAATTTCACATTTAAATAACCTTAACCTGAAACTACAAGGAAAAGGAAACTGCTTTACGCATTTTAAAAGAAGTGCTGTCATCTTTTCACATAATTGCTGAAAGAGGCGATCTTTCTGTGCACTATTTTTTATTGCACTTTGGGAGTGTTATCTCTTTCTTTAGTGGGACAGAACTTGGACAGAAACTTGTTGATGCAAAGAGTGACATCTTATACCTGTCAGACATATTTGAAAAGCTAAATGTTCTGAACAAAGAGCTTCAAGGAAATAACTCCACCCTGTTTTCCTGCTAGGAGGCAATTACTGCATTTAAAGGGAAACTCAAGCTGTTCTGATTGAACCTTGGAAGACGAGAGTTCGCACAGTTTCCTTCCTTAGCAGTTATATCCACCAAACTGCTTGATGATGACCTAGCAGTGAATGTTGACCATCTGAAGCAGTTGCATAATGATATGGAAACTCACTTCTCTGACCTACTGCAAATGACTGTGCCACACTGGTTTGTGGATCCCTTCATTGTTGATGTATCTGAAGTTGATGTCACCCTACAAGAATGTCTCATTGAACTTCAGAATAACACAACAGCTCAAGCAAGGTTCAAGCATGGAGGACACCAGAAGCTGTGGATGAATCAAGATATGTATAAGTAGTACCCAATACTCTGGAAAGATGTGAAGTTGCTCTTACTTGCCTTTCCCACATCTTACTTGGTTGAGACTGGTTTCAATCGGGTGATGTGCCTGCTGTCAAAGACACGAATTTGCCTTGACATAGAAAAAAAAAAAAGAGGCAATTTACGTCTCGCCCTAACAGCTTTCAAGCCAAACACTGACAAGTTGGCAGCCTTGCATCAGTCACAGGGATCCCACTGAAACCTTTCAAGATAAAGCCAATTGTACCTACATGTATTCCTTGTTTTGTATTCCTTTTGTAAATAAATAAGTATTCAAATAAAATATTTTTCTAATTAATATTGTTATTTGATTTATACCTGAAATTAGTGTTTTGAGTACACGGTACTATTCAAGCTAGAACCATTAATAGACCTACTTCCCTAGGCGTATTGAGGTGATGGACGGATGGCGGGTGCTGGGGGGGGGGGGTGCATTAGAACTCAAAGTTGGCATGGAGGGGCCACAAGAACTTGCACTGGATTGAAGGGGGCCACCACAAGAAAGAGGTTGAGAAACACTGCTTTAGAGAACCTTGAGCCATGAGACACGTTCAAAGTCAAAGCATTCATACCTGTGTTCGATGAATTAGAGATAAATCTGGAACAGAATGCAACAGTACACAATGATGCTGCAAAAACGTTTTCATTCTTGACAAAAAAAAAAAAAAAAAAAATAGATATAATAGAAGACTAGACTTGCGAAGGAGTTAGTACTCTTTACCATACATATCCTGAAGATGTAACCATGAACCTTGTCGGAGAACTTCAGCATTTCCATCAATATGTTAGACATAGTCAAAGTTATGATTCACATGAACATGATAGTCCGACACGTGAGGATATGTAGGCCTATCCAGTGATATTTAACGATCATGGTCAATTAACATTCCTAATGTACAGCAGAAGCAATTTTGAAAATGTTTCTTAGTTTGATGATTGCAAATTGCTCTGGAGAAATATCTTTTTCTCAGCTGAAGAAGATAAAGATTGCACTCAGAGCAACAATGACTCGGCATAACTCAGGTTCCCTCACTCCCATGTGTATAGAAAAGGATAAACTAAAAAGTTTATCGTTTGATGATATCAGTTATTTTCTTCTGGTAAAAGCAAGAAAGTAATTTTGTTAAGATCCTGTTTGTGTTCTTTGTATACAGTGTGTAATAAATCTTGATGAAATTATACAATGCAACAGATATTGTGTAGATGCATTAATTATATCTTATAGCAAGTTTCTTAAGATTAGATTAAAAGCTTTGTAAATTGTGTTTTTTTCAAATAAGTTATGAATAGTTAAGATAGTTTTGAATAAAGGATTAATCATTATTTCACTATTAATGTACTTCTTCTTAATTGTATTTCCATTTATCAATTACTTTGATAAAATACATATTTAACCATTTGCTTTTGGTTAAATATGTATTAGGTCCTAAAAATCATAAAGTATATTAAACACAATTTGTGGCTGACAGAACATCTGGAGGCGGGATATATAAAGGCCACATCATCTCGAATAACTTAGGACCTCACCAAATCTAAATCTGACCCTGGAGAGAGAGAGAGAGAGAGAGAGAGAGAGA
>NC_090738.1:98036847-98039347 GCF_036898095.1 Palaemon carinicauda
CATTAAACAATATATCTCCAGACATTTGCAATATCAATAGGATATCACAAGATTGGGTAGTGGAAAGGGGAGTATTTCTGTTTTGAATAGTATGGATGAATCAAAGACTGGATATGCATATACCACTTATGTGGGAACACTAGAGGGAATTTAAAATGTTAATGCAATAAATGTTACAAGAGAAGAAATGCTCCTCACTGTTCCATTATTGCTATGGGATTGACGTATTCATTTTCAGGGTCATTTACATACTGCCCACACAAACACACACTTATACAGTATATATCTTTTATGGGCTCTCGTGACAAGGTTGGTTTCGACCTGGCCTTTCATTAGAAGGGGCTAGCGTTCGATCCCAGGTATGAGGTAGAAATTTATTTTCTATTTGAACACGATATTGTGTTGATATTAATCCATATTGAACTCATTAGGGGTAATTTGAATGAATTACTACCAATTGTGTCACGTGATGGCCCGGGATATTGGGGTAAAACTCGCTGGTAAGAGACTGATGTCTCGCCAGGTAAATCCTCGGACAGCTGGTAGCGGTCAGGTTCCAATATCTTTTATGGGCTCTCGTGATATGGTTGGTTTCAACCTGGCCTTTCATTAGAAGGGGCTAGCGTTCGATCCCAGGTATGAGGTAGAAATTTATTTTCTATTTGAACACGATGTTGTGTTGATATTAATCCATATATATATATATATATATATTATATATATATATATATAGTATATATATATATATATATATATATATATATATGTATGTATATATATATATATATATATATATACTATATATATATATATATATTATATATATATATATATATATATATGTATATATATACATACGTATATATATATATATATATATATTATATATATATATATATATATATATATATATATATACTATATATATATATATACATATGTATATATATATATATATATATATATATTATATATATATATATATATATATATCTATATATATATATATATATATATATATATACACTACACAACACACACACACACACACACACACACACATATATATATATATATATATATATATATATATATATATATATATATATATATATATATATATAGAGAGAGAGATGAGAGAGAGGAGAGATGAGAGAGAGAGAGAGAAGAGAGAGAAGAGAGGAGAGATGAGAGAGAGAGAAGAGAGAGAGAGAGAGAGAGAGAGCCTAGTAAACTTATCATGTTATCAATTATAATAAGAAGTAGAGAGAAAGAAAAAAACATATCTCTTTAAAGGTTTTTAAAGGTTCGCTCAACGAATGGCAAAGACAAGGGACAGCGACATTGCCGTAGCTATCAGAACAATGCCCATACACACTGGCCATATGTACCGTACATATGATTAGCGCCCCAAACCCCCCTCTCTACCAAAGATAGGACCAGGGAGGGCCAGGCAATGGTTGCTGATGACTCAGCAGGTAGACCTGTTGGCTCCTCGCAGATAACCCATCCTTAGATCATAAGGAATGGTGAGGTTGCCGACACCTACAAAAGTCTATCGAGCTTGAACGGGACTCGAACCTCAGTCAGGTAGAACGCCTGGCAGGGACGGTGCCAATAGGCCACCACACCCAGCAAATGACAGCTTTTGAAAAAAAAAGGTTTTATAGATAAGATTTAAATTTCTATTTATCACAGATTTTTTTATCATCATCTCCTCGGCCCACCTATTGTCGCAAAGGGCCCTCGGTTAGATTTTACCAGTCGTCTCTATCTTGAGCGTTCAATTTCAATACTTCTTCATTCATCATTTACTTCAAGCTTCATACTCCCTAGCTATGTAGGCCTGGGTCTTCCAACTTGTCTAGTGCCTTGTGGAGCCCAGTTGAAAATTTGGTGAGCTAATCTCTCTTAGTGAGTGCGAAGAGCATGCCCAAACCATACCCATCTGCCCCTTATCATGATCTCATCCACATATGGCACTCGAGTAATCTCTCTTATAGTTTTATTTCTAATCTTATCCAACTATTTAACTCCCAATATCCTTTTGAGGGCTTTGTTCTTAAATCTACTAAATCTATTGGAGACTCTTTTATTGTCGTACCATGACTCATATCTATATAGTAACACCGATCTCACTAAACTGATAAATAGTCTGATTTTTATATGTAATTTCTGACGATTTGATTTCCAAATTTTACTTAATGTAGCCATTGTCTGCTTTTCTTTTTAAAATCTTTGTATATCATAGTTCCTAGATACTTGAAGGTGATCCTGTTTCGTAACATTAAAACCATTGTTCTCTAGTCTTGGGTAGTGCCATAGCCTCTGTACCATAGGCGTCCACTCTCTTATGTTAAAAGTTTTCTTGCCTATACATTCAGGTACACTATTCTATGCTTCCTTATTTCCTTTCCTCATTAGACCTTTTTCCCTGCTGGAGCCTTTGGGCTTATAGCATCCAGCTTTTCCAACTAGAATTGTAGCTTTAGCTAATAAT
>NC_090738.1:98046847-98051847 GCF_036898095.1 Palaemon carinicauda
TGTGTTAGAATAGGAAATGAAGTGAGTCATTGGTTTCCGGTGAGAGTGGGGTTGAGACAGGGATGTGTGATCTCACCGTGGTTGTTTATCTTGTATGTTGATGGATTGGTGAGAGAGGTGAATGCTCGAGTGCTTGGACGAGGATTAAAACTGGTAGGCGAGAATGACCATGAATGGAAGGTAAATCAGTTGTTATTTGCGGATGATACTGTACTGGTTGCAGACACGGAAGAGAAGCTTGACCAACTAGTGACAGAATTTGGAAGGTTGTGTGAGAGAAGGAAGTTGAGAGATAATGTGGGTAAGAGTAAGGTTATAAGATGTACGAGAAGGGAAGGTGGTGCAAGGTTGAATGTCATGTTGAATGGAGAGTTACTTGAGGAGGTGGATCAGTTTAAGTACTTGGGGTCTGTTGTTGCAGCAAATGGTGGAGTGGAAGCAGATATACGTCAGAGAGTGAATGAATGTTGCAAAGTGTTGGGGGCAGTTAAGGAAGTAGTAAAAAATAGAGGGTTGGGCATCAATGTAAAGAGAGTTCTATATGAGAAAGTGATTGTACCAACTGTGACGTATGGATCAGAGTTGTTGGGAATGAAAGTAACGGAGAGACAGAAATTGAATGTGTTTGAGATGATGTCTCTAAGGAGTATGGCTGGTGTATCTCGAGTAGATAGGGTTAGGAACGAAGTGGTGAGGGTAAAAACGGGTGTAAGAGATGAGCTAGCAGCTAGAGTGGATAGGAATGTGTTGAGGTGGTATGGCCATGCTGAGAGAATGGAAAATGGCTGTCTGCTAAGCAGGTGATGAATGCAAGAGTTGATGGGAGAAGTACAAGAGGAAGGCCAAGGTTTGGGTGGATGGATGGAGTGAAGAAAGCTCTGGGTGATAGGAGGATAGATGTGAGAGAGGCAAGAGAGCGTGCTAGAAATAGGAATGAATGGTGAGCGATTGTGACGCAGTTCCGGTAGGCCCTGCTGCTTCCTCCGGTGCCTTATATGACCACGGAGGTAGCAGCAGTAGGGGAGTCCGCATTATAAAGCTTCATCTGTGGTGGATAACTGGGGATAGTGGGCTGTGGCACCCTAGCAGTACCAGCTGAACTCGGTTGAGTCCCTTGTCAGGCTGGGAGGAACGTAGAGAGTACAGGTCCCCTATTTGTTTTGTTTCATTTGTTGATGTCAGGTACCCCCCAAAATTGGGGGCAGTGCATTATTATTATTATTATTATTATTATTATTATTATTATTATTATTATTATTATTATTATCATTATTATTGATTTTATTATTATTTATAACTAAGCTATAACCCTAGTGGGAAAAGCAAGATGCCATAAGCCCAAGGGGTCAAACAGGGAAAAATCGCCCAGTGAGGAAAGGGAACCAGAAAATAAATAAACTACAAGAGAACCTATAAACAATTAAAGTAAGGTATTTTAAGATCACTAACATTAAAATAAAGAAAAAAAAGTATTTCTCAACAAGTTATTATAGATGAAGATAATAGCTTCAGTTTGGCTGATTATTCAGGTACGCGCTGATAAATATTGAATCTCTTTTGAAGTTAGTGATTAATTTACCCCGCATGGAAGAGGTTTGTTGATTCATTTATCTGTTTACACGTTAGGTAGGTGGCCATTGGTTTCACCATGTCTATATATATATATATATATATATATATATATATATATATATATATATATATATATATATATATATATATATATATATATATATATATGTGTGTGTGTGTGTGTGTGTGTGTGTGTGTATGTATGTATGTAAGTATGTATGTGTAGATGCTTAATATAGTACCTATTTATTACCAACCAAAATAATTCTACCCTCCCACATAATATCCTAAAGGAAATATAAGAACATCCAATTTATTTCTGCTGTTCCATGATACACGGTTTGCAATGCTCGACCCAAATCTAATTATTTCGTATCTAATCTCTCTCTCTCTCTCTCTCTCTCTCTCTCTCTCTCTCTCTCTCTCTCTCTCTCTCTCTCAACACTGACCTATTGCCTTATTCCAGTCGTGGATAGTGGAACTTAAGGATTCTATTAACCTACAGCATGTGTTTGTCTATATCCCTTTCCTTAAATATAGGATTTTGTGAGTTTTACTCTCCTTACTGATTCTATTTGTTTATAGGTCATTTCTTTTTTGATAAATGTATATTTCAAAGATACATTGATTAAGGTAATATTTCAAACCTACATTTTTCAAATAAGGAAAATATTCCAAAGATGCATTTGTTGATATAGCTTTGAAATGTTATATATGCTTAAAATTTTAGAAAATATATCTTTGAAATAAAAGTAATATTTCAAAGATATGTTTATTAATATAGGTTTGAAATATTATGTTTGTAATAAAGGTAATATTTCAAAGATGCATTAATAATGAATCATTGCAATATTACCGCTCTTATAGAAAACATAATCTACATATTTGTTCTTGTTTTTATTTCATTTACGACTCTTGGAGAAAAATGGCAATAGTTATTCTTGTTTGCTTTATATATGTTCTTTAAGTTTTGGTTTCAGGACCCATTCCTTTTTTTCTTGGGTTTTAGTGGCCTATTGGTAACGTCCTACCTGGTGATCGCCAGACTTTGGTTCGAGTTCCGCTCAAACTTGTTAGTTCCTTTGGTCCCTCTCACCTCACCAACCTTGTGGGCTAAGGTTGGGGGTTTGAGGGAGACTATTGGTCTACCTGCTGAGTCATCAGCAGCCATTACCTGGCGCTCGCTGTTCCTAGCTTGGGTGGAGAGTTGGCTTGGGCGCTGATCATATGTGTATATGAATAGTCTTATGGGCATTGTCCTCCTTGCTGGGGAAATGTCACTGTCCCTTTCCTCTGCCATTCATGAGCGGCCTTTAAACCTTTAAAACCGGATATAAAGAATTTCCTTCACAAGGTTTTGCATAAACGATATCGTATGACGGAATTTCATAAACAAACATTAATTACTCAATCTTAGTTTTAAAGCTATATGAATACTATGTAAAAAATAATATCGATGCAATTTTCATCAAATTTTTTCATCAAAGGCTATATCCTTTGCCTTTGTTTATTTATTAAAAACATTTCATTACTAAAATCCCTATAATCCAGAAATAACCCAAATTTTTTAAACCATCTGCGTGAAAAATCAAAATCGGAAAAATTATTTATAAAGAAAAGTTCCCCCTTGGGAAACCATTTAATGCTTCGCATGAAAATAATTTCCCTTGGGTGGAACATATTTTTAGACAGCCTGGAAAACCAAATCAAGTTTATGATGGGAATGGGATGATAAAGATTTCCCACAGAGAAGTATCAAATCAAGTGTAATTGTTAAGCCCTCTCAAATACTAAATAGCAATATATCATAGTTCGTTCATTCATGAATTAGAAAGAGGAATAATTTAGACACAAATAATCACACTTGAGTTGTGTGTCCATTGAACCTTCACAAATATCAAGCGTTAATGTATAAAACTTCATCAATTTATAAATTCCAATCAACAATGGGGTGAATACAAATTATCATATATGAATCGTATCATTATTGGGAAATTATGAAAACCGAATATCTAAGTGTGATTAATCGATTTAAAGAAATAAACCCACAGTAAATCGGATAAGCTTATATGACACCCCCTCGCCCAGCCCCCTCTCAGACAATCCATCCCTAAATAATAATGATAGTAAAGCCATGTTCGCTATGATATTTATCACCCAGCGAACGCGGGGCTGGAACTTTGGACTAGAAATTAGGAGTCATTGACGATGTTACTAAATCTTTGAACAATCAGATTCTCAACATACTACTAGATAACATAATGAACAAGAGAAACGAAAAATACATTTAAATTGTAACCTGCTTTTTATGCGTTTTATAGTTCCCTACGATAGATAATCCGCATAAAGAGGATGTTGCACAATTCTTGCCCTTTGATCTTGATATAAAATCTAAGAAAATGGCTGTATAATACACGTGGATCTACTGAGGTTATTACTTCAATACTCATTTCATAACATACCCAGTAATTTTAATACTTTGTGGCACTAGATGGCAGTAATTACGATTTTATATGTAGCCACTGAGCACGAAACGGAAAGTTTTAGTGTAAAAATACTCTATTTTTATGAAAGGAAGATTATATAATTAGATCATACTGGGTAGCAATTATGGGCGTATTCTCTCTACGTCGGGTTAATTATTATGTCGCTTTCTTTCATGAAATTCAGAATATGAAAAATGTTTGGCAAAGCTCAAAGAATGTAATCACGTTGAAAATATTTGCGTCACGGTATTAAAAGGGCACGTATCTATATAGGCTTAACGATACGTTGAATATCTATCATCATCATCAAATTTTCATCCTTAGCTAAAAAAGATGGTAAGGTTGCACTCACTAAAGGAACTAACGAATTTGAACGGGACTCAAGGAAAACAATAATTTGTCCTTAAACCACAACTTAGAGAACATGCACAAAGCAAGCAAGAATAACTCTTGTCCTTTTCCTCCAAGTGCCATAAATAAAAACAAAACAAGAACAAATGTGTAGATTATATTTTCCTATAATAAAGGTGGTATTACAGTGATACATTATTAATGTATCTTTGAAAAAAATATCTTCATTTCAAAGATTTATTTGCAAAAGTATCTTTAAAATGTTACTTTTATTTCAAAGATCTTTTTTTTTTCAAATAAATGTAATATTCAAAAGATATATCGATTCATGAAAACTTGAAGTATTTCCCTTGTTTGAAAAATGCCTCTTCGAAATAAAGTTAACATTTCAAACATACAATAATAAATGTATCTTTGAAATGTTACATTTATTTTTTTTTAAATACATTTATTAATGTATCTTTGAAAGATATATTTATGAATGAGAAAAGATATAAAAACATAGGATCAGTAAAGGAAGTAATACTCAAAAAATCCTATATCAAAGGAAAGGGATATAGACACAGACATGTTGTAAGTTAATGGAATCAT
>NC_090738.1:98056847-98066847 GCF_036898095.1 Palaemon carinicauda
TATATATATATATATATATATATATATATATATATATATATATATATATATATATATATATATATATATATATATATATATATATATATATTTATATATATATATATATATATATATATATATATATATATATATATAAATATATATATATATATATATATATATATATATATATATATATATATATATATATATATATATATATATATATATATATATATATATATATATATATATATATATAGAGTATATATATACACGTATATATAATGTGTGTATATATGTTTATATTGTGAGTGCATATTTCGTTTTATACCTACACACACACACACTGAATACTTTTCATAGGACGTGGCCCTGCTAGTAATAATAATAATAAAAGAAGAAGAAGAAAAAGAACAACAACAACAACAACAACAACAACAACAACAACAACAACAACAACAACAACAACAACTAAGTGAAATTAAATTTAATATCACTTCACATCTTTTTCTCTTTGCAGATGGATAACAAAGACATTGATACACCAGATGGCCCTTCAATTGGGGATGAGGAGGCCCTGGAGAACGTACAATTGCCTTAACTATCAGCTATTCTGTCATTGTCAAGTCTACTGACAAGAATCTTATAGCTGACTGTTTGCGGCCGTATTCAGCATCACGTAAGGCAAAATCTAACCTAGATATCCACCTCAGAAGAGTTCATAAAGTTCAGTATACTGAATATGAGACACTGAGAGCTGAAGAGGAAAAGGAGAAACATTAGAGCTGTGCATCACATTCACAGCACAAAATAACCTCGTTCTTCAAAACCAAGCCTCCACAAGAGAACAAATTTAACACTAATCATATCAAACAACAGTCTATGGTAAAGAAACTCTTAGACTCCATTGCATGTGACTACCTGCCTTTGAGTGTTGTGGAAAGTAAGACTTTTAGAGCTCTTCTACATGAAGCAGAACCATGCTTCGTGTTTCCAAGCAGAACTACACTTAGAAGCTGCCTACTTCTGCAGAGAGCGAAAGACATTGAGTCGTAATTGATGAAACAATTTGAAAACATCAGTCTTATTTACCTGACATTGGACCTCTGGACGAATAAAAAAAAATATGTCTTTTTTTTTTTTGGCTGTCACTGTGCACTTGATTAACTCATCATGAGAGCTAAAGTCGTGTGTCATTGCTTGCGATCCGTTTGTGGAACGACACACAGCTGTGAATATTGCTACAGCATATGAGGATATAGTCACTGAATTCGGAATTCGTGGCAAGGTGAGGAAGGTGGTTGCAGACAATGCTTCGTCTATGGTGAGAGCATTTGATGTCTGTCTACCAGGATTATATGGAAATGAAGTGAGCAAAGTAAGTATCGATGAAAATAGAGACACTGATAACCTTGATATTCTGGAAAAAAAAACTTGATTTGAATGAGGCCCTTGCCCTTCTTCCACCGGATCGGTCCAGTTGCTTTGCACACACACAACAACTCTGCATACGAGATGCATTCAATGATCCCTGTGTCAGAAACAGCGCAATTGCAACTGTAATACACAAGTGCAGTAGTATTGTAGCTGCAGTACGTCGATCTACTGTGGCAGCACCATTATTGGAAAATATTGGGGTTTCACTGAAGGCTGCCAATGCTACTAGATGGAACTCTCAACTGACTATGCCTAAGTCAGTTCTCAAAGTTGTCAATGGTGTCAACTTGGCTCTTCGTCCCCTAAGATCATGCAAGACCGTAGAAGGATTGAAGGGAATGGAAATAGCAATGCTAAAAGAAGTGATAAAAGTTTTGGAACCATTCCAAGAGGTGACATCGCAAGTGGAAGGAGAAAACATGGTGACACTTTCTTGCGTTGCACCATTTGTATTTGGCCTTGAGCACAGCCTCAAACTATTCACGGAAATTAAACCAATCTGCTGCTTAAACTTGGCTAATGCACTACAGTCTTCTATCAAAAAGAGGTTGCATCCTTTTCTTGAGAAGACTGACGTCATTGCCGTAGTTGTCATGGACCCCAGGTTCAAGCTGGCATGGCTGCCATGTGGAGAAATAAAAAAGGAAAAGATTTCGAAGATTGTGGACCTAATTATTTCAGAGACAACTCAGTCATCTTTGAAGAACACAATTCCAGAAAGGGAGCCTTTCATCACCATAAGCACCTATCAAGACAAGGCTCACATGAGTGCAAAACGACCTCGTCTTTTTGCCTACATACCACCAGCTGGGAAAATAAATGTAAGTGCATCAACAAGCGATACTACAGTGGTAAAGGTAGAACTTAAGTCGTACCTAGAAGACGGTGTTCTGGCTTTTGACGTGAACCCACTGAGGTACTGGCGTGAAAACAAGAGCTTCAGCATTTTGAAGCCTTTTGCAAGAAATATTCTAGGGTGCTGTGCCAAGTCGGCACCATCTGAAAGTGTCTTTAGTAAGGCCGGTAATTTTTACACTTCTGAGCAAGCAAAATTTGGCCCGGAAACCTTCCGGGCATTAATGATGATTAAATGCAATTATGATAAATATAATGCAGATATAAACTTGTGTGAAAAATTTTATATAGTTTGCACATTTTCAGGAGGATTTTTTATTAGTAGCTTTGAAATCTGAAATAAGAGTACTTGTATTTTCATTTGTATTTTCTGAACTAGTGATTTATTTTCATTTGTATTTTTAGATTACGGAAGAGAAGTATTTCTATTTGTATTTGTATTTCTAGATTTATAAATAATAGTATTTGTATTTGCATTTTTATTTTTGGATTCCGAAACAGAATTATTTGTATTTGTATTTTGTATTTTTGGAATCCCACACGAAAGTATTTGTATTTGTATTTCAATTGTAAAAAGTCAGTATTTGATCCAACCCTGACACACAAACACACACACACACACACACACACACATATATATATATATATATATATATATATATATATATATATATATATATATATATATTTAAATATATATATATATATATATATATATATATATATATATATATATATATATATATATATATATATACATATATGTATATATATTTATGTCTTATACACACACACACACACACATATATATATATATATATATATATATATATATATATATATATATATATATATATATATATATATATATATATATATACGCAATTATAAAGGGTTATTTCCGAAGTGTATATATATATATATATATATATATATATATATATATATATATATATATATATATATATATATATATATATATATATATATATATATATATATATATATATATATATGTATGCATATTATTCCCTCCTCTCTTTTCTCTGTTTAACTTCAGATGCAGCAAATATTTTACCATCAATTATAACTTTTTAATTTCGTAGAATTTCTAGGTTTTGAAATATGTATTTCATTAGTTTTACAATTATTATATTAGTAATTTATTTCAGTTTTGGATAACTAGCTTTCATATAAATTAGGAAAGGAAATATCAGCAGTTTATCTTATCATAAACTATTATTTTTCACTTTGAATTAACTACACTAAAAAAATTTATCACTTAAACGTAGGTGCAATATTACTGGGAATGCAAAAATCTGAAAATTCTTCAGTAATCAGAAAATAGCATAACATTTAAGTAAAAATCTATCTAAACGAGAATGATATTTTACTTATTTCAATTCTAAAGGTTACCTCAAATAGAATACTCAATAAAACAGCGAGTTGTCTGATATCAGAGTCGTAAACGAGCTCAACCTTTGGTTGTGCGGATGTAGATTAATGCATTTCATTCTCACTTAATGTTAATTTTAACGTTTCGGTGTTACAAAGTTTTTTTTTTCACTTGAAACTCTTAACAGAACCTGAAATTTTTATTTATTTTTAGAATAAATATTGGCTTCTGAGTAATTGCTATAGATGAGACTTATGATTTTGTACGAATCGGAATCCTTTTTTCTTATTTTAGAGAAAAGTGTGCATTCTTTTTCTCTGGAAATCTCCGAAAATGAAGCCGCTAGACTCATGCCTTTTTCCAAACTGGCTGGAATCCACTTGGAGTTTTCACTATTTTTATTATTATTATTATTATTATTATTATTATTATTATTATTATTATTATTATTATTATTATTATTATTATTATTATTATTGTAAAAGGGAGCTAGTGAGGGTTGAAGAGCTAATAAAACCACGGGTAAAAAGTAAATATCAGGAAAGGTTGAAAATGGCATATGACGAAGTGAAAGGAAGAGAAACTGGTAATTTAGAGGGGGAGTGGAAGTTAGTAAAAGAAAATTTTGTTGGGATTGCAGGTGATGTGTGTGGCAAGAATGTTGTTGGAGGCAGCATGAGGAGGGGGAGTGAATGGTGGAATGAAGGAGTGAAGGTAAACGTGGAAAAAAAGAGGGCTTTTGAAGAATGGCTGCAGAGTAATAGTATACAGAAGTATGAAAAATAAAGAGAGAAAAATGTGGAAGTAAAGCGCAAGGTACGTGAGGCAAAGAGGGCAGCTGACCTGAGGTGGGGTCAAAGATTTCGTCAGTCATATGAAGAGAATAAGAAGAAGTTTTGGAAAGAAGTGAAGAGAGTAAGAAAGGTTGGCTCAAGAATTGAAGAGACAGTGAAAGATGGAAATGGAAGGTTGTTAAAAGGAAATGAGGCAAGGAAAAGGTGGGCAGAATATTTTGAAAGTTTACTGAATGTTGAGGATAATAGGGAGGCAGATATAATTGCTGTTGCAGGTGTTGAGTGGCCGGTGATGGGAGATAAGAATGAGAGAGAGAATACAATAGAGGAAGTGAATAGAGCACTAGATGAAACGAGAGTAGGAAAAGCATCTGGTATGGATGGTGTGAGAGCTGAGATGTTGAAGGAAGGACGTGTGACTGTACTTGAATGGTTGGTGAGATTATTAAAATGTGTTTTGCGTTGTCAATGGTACCAGTAGATTGGGTTTTGTGCATGTATTGTACCACTATGAAAAGGTAAGGGAGATGTGCATGAGTGTTGTAATTCAAGAGGTATTAGTTTGTTGAGTGTAGTTGGAAAAGTGTATGGTAGAGTAATGATTAATAGGATTAAGGATAAAACAGAGAATGTAATCTTAGAAGTACAGTGTGGTTTTAGAAGAGGTAGGGGTTGTATGTGTCAGATTTTTACAGTTAGGCAGATATGCGAGAAATATTTAGCAAAAGGTAAGGAGGTGTATGGTGCGTTTATGGATCTAGAGAAAGCGTATGATAGAGTTGATAGGGAAGCAATGTGGAATGTGATGAGGTTATATGGAGTTGATGGAAGTTTGTTGCAAGCAATGAAAAGTTTCTACAAATGTAGTAAAGCATGTGTTAGAATAGGAAATGAAGTGAGTCATTGGTTTCCGGTGAGAGTGGGGTTGAGACAGGGATGTGTGATCTCACCGTGGTTGTTTATCTTGTATGTTGATGGAGTGGTGAGAGAGGTGAATGCTCGAGTGCTTGGACGAGGATTAAAACTGGTAGGCGAGAATGACCATGAATGGAAGGTAAATCAGTTGTTATTTGCGGATGATACTGTACTGGTTGCAGACACAGAAGAGAAGCTTGACCAACTAGTGACAGAATTTGGAAGGTTGTGTGAGAGAAGGAAGTTGAGAGTTAATGTGGGTAAGAGTAAGGTTATAAGATGTACGAGAAGGGAAGGTGGTGCAAGGTTGAATGTCATGTGTAATGGAGAGTTACTTGAGGAGGTGGATCAGTTTAAGTACTTGGGGTCTGTTGTTGTAGCAAATAGTGGAGTGGAAGCAGATGTACGTCAGAGAGTGAATGAAGGTTGCAAAGTGTTGGGGGCAGTTAAGGGAGTAGTAAAAAATAGAGGGTTGGGCATCAATGTAAAGAGAGTTCTATATGAGAAAGTGATTGTACCAACTGTGACGTATGGATCAGAGTTGTTGGGAATGAAAGTAACGGAGAGACAGAAATTGAATGTGTTTGAGATGATGTCTCTAAGGAGTATGGCTGGTGTATCTCGAGTAGATAGGGTTAGGAACGAAGTGGTGAGGGTGAAAACGGGTGTAAGAGATGAGCTAGCAGCTAGAGTGGATAGGAATGTGTTGAGGTGGTATGGCCATGCTGAGAGAATGGAAAATGGCTGTCTGCTAAGAAGGTGATGAATGCAAGAGTTGATGGGAGAAGTACAAGAGGAAGGCCAAGGTTTGGGTGGATGGATGGAGTGAAGAAAGCTCTGGGTGATAGGAGGATAGATGTGAGAGAGGCAAGAGAGCGTGCTAGAAATAGGAATGAATGGTGAGCGATTGTGACGCAGTTCCGGTAGGCCCTGCTGCTTCCTCCGGTGCCTTATATGACCACGGAGGTAGCAGCAGTAGGGGAGTCCGCATTATAAAGCTTCATCTGTGGTGGATAACTGGGGATAGTGGGCTGTGGCACCCTAGCAGTACCAGCTGAACTCGGTTGAGTCCCTTGTCAGGCTGGGAGGAACGTAGAGAGTAGAGGTCCCCTATTTGTTTTGTTTCATTTGTTGATGTTAGGTACCCCCCAAAATTGGGGGCAGTGCATCATTATTATTATTATTATTATTATTATTATTATTATTATTATTATTATTATTATTATTATTATTATTTTTATTATTATTATTATTATTATTGATTTTATTATTATTTATAACTAAGCTATAACCCTAGTTGGAAAAGCAAGATGCCATAAGCCCAAGGGGTCAAACAGGGAAAAATCGCCCAGTGAGGGAAGGGAACCAGAAAATAAATAAACTACAAGAGAACCTATAAACAATTAAAGTAAGATATTTTAAGATCACTAACATTAAAATAAAGAAAAAAAAAGTATTTCTCAACAAGTTATTATAGATGAAGATAATAGCTTCAGTTTGGCTGATTATTCAGGTACGCGCTGATAAATATTGAATCTCTTTTGAAGTTAGTGATTAATTTACCCCGCATGGAAGAGGTTTGTTGATTCATTTATCTGTTTACACGTTAGGTAGGTGGCCATTGGTTTCACCATGTCTATATATATATATATATATATATATATATATATATATATATATATATATATATATATATATATATATATATATATATATATATATATATATATATATATATATGTGTGTGTGTGTGTGTGTGTGTGTGTGTGTGTGTGTATGTATGTATGTAAGTATGTATGTGTAGATGCTTAATATAGTACCTATTTATTACCAACCAAAATAATTCTACCCTCCCACATAATATCCTAAAGGAAATATAAGAACATCCAATTTATTTCTGCTGTTCCATGATACACGGTTTGCAATGCTCGACCCAAATCTAATTATTTCGTATCTAATCTCTCTCTCTCTCTCTCTCTCTCTCTCTCTCTCTCTCTCTCTCTCTCTCTCTCTCTCTCTCTCTCTCTCTCTCTCTCTCTCTTTCTCAACACTGACCTATCGCCTTATTCCAGTCGTGGATAGTGGAACTTAAGGATTCTATTAACCTACAGCATGTGTTTGTCTATATCCCTTTCCTTAATTATAGGATTTTGTGAGCTTTACTCTCCTTACTGATTCTATTTGTTTTTAGGTCATTTCTTTTTTGATAAATGTATATTTCAAAGATACATTGATTAAGGTAATATTTCAAACCTACATTTTTCAAATAAGGAAAATATTCCAAAGATGCATTTGTTGATATAGCTTTGAAATGTTATATATGTTTAAAATTTTAGAAAATATATCTTTGAAATAAAAGTAATATTTCAAAGATATGTTTATTAATATAGGTTTGAAATATTATGTTTGTAATAAAGGTAATATTTCAAAGATGCATTAATAATGAATCATTGCAAAATTACCGCTATTATAGAAAACATAATCTACATATTTGTTCTTGTTTTTATTTCATTTACGACTCTTGGAGAAAAATGGCAATAGTTATTCTTGTTTGCTTTATATATGTTCTTTAAGTTTTGGTTTAAGGACCCATTCCTTTTTTTCTTGGGTTTTAGTGGCCTATTGGTAACGTCCTACCTGGTGATCGCCAGACTTTGGTTCGAGTTCCGCTCAAACTTGTTAGTTCCTTTGGTCCCTCTCACCTCACCAACCTTGTGGGCTAAGGTTGGGGGTTTGAGGGAGACTATTGGTCTACCTGCTGAGTCATCAGCAGCCATTACCTGGCGCTCGCTGTTCCTAGCTTGGGTGGAGAGTTGGCTTGGGCGCTGATCATATGTGTATATGAATAGTCTTATGGGCATTGTCCTCCTTGCTGGGGAAATGTCACTGTCCCTTTCCTCTGCCATTCATGAGCGGCCTTTAAACCTTTAAAACCGGATATAAAGAATTTCCTTCACAAGGTTTTGCATAAACGATATCGTATGACGGAATTTCATAAACAAACATTAATTACTCAATCTTAGTTTTAAAGCTATATGAATACTATGTAAAAAATAATATCGATGCAATTTTCATCAAATTTTTTCATCAAAGGCTATATCCTTTGCCTTTGTTTATTTATTAAAAACATTTCATTACTAAAATCCCTATAATCCAGAAATAACCCAAATTTTTTAAACCATCTGCGTGAAAAATCAAAATCGGAAAAATTATTTATAAAGAAAAGTTCCCCCTTGGGAAACCATTTAATGCTTCGCATGAAAATAATTTCCCTTGGGTGGAACATATTTTTAGACAGCCTGGAAAACCAAATCAAGTTTATGATGGGAATGGGATGATAAAGATTTCCCACAGAGAAGTATCAAATCAAGTGTAATTGTTAAGCCCTCTCAAATACTAAATAGCAATATATCATAGTTCATTCATTCATGAATTAGAAAGAGGAATAATTTAGACACAAATAATCACACTTGAGTTGTGTGTCCATTGAACCTTCACAAATATCAAGCGTTAATGTATAAAACTTCATCAATTTATAAATTCAAATCAACAATGGGGTGAATACAAATTATCATATATGAATCGTATCATTATTGGGAAATTATGAAAACCAAATATCTAAGTGTGATTAATCGATTTAAATAAATAAACCCACAGTAAATCGGATAAGCTTATATGACACCCCCTCGCCCAGCCCCCTCTCAGACAATCCATCCCTAAATAATAATAATAGTAAAGCCATGTTCGCTATGATATTTATCACCCAGCGAACGCGGGGCTGGAACTTTGGACTAGAAATTAGGAGTCATTGACGATGTTACTAAATCTTTGAACAATCAGATTCTCAACATACTACTAGATAACATAATGAACAAGAGAAACGAAAAATACATTTAAATTGTAACCTGCTTTTTATGCGTTTTATAGTTCCCTACGATAGATAATCCGCATAAAGAGGATGTTGCACAATTCTTGCCCTTTGATCTTGATATAAAATCTAAGAAAATGGCTGTATAATACACGTGGATCTACTGAGGTTATTACTTCAATACTCATTTCATAACATACCCAGTAATTTTAATACTTTGTGGCACTAGATGGCAGTAATTACGATTTTATATGTAGCCACTGAGCACGAAACGGAAAGTTTTAGTGTAAAAATACTCTATTTTTATGAAAGGAAGATTATATAATTAGATCATACTGGGTAGCAATTATGGGCGTATTCTCTCTACGTCGGGTTAATTATTATGTCGCTTTCTTTCATGAAATTCAGAATATGAAAAATGTTTGGCAAAGCTCAAAGAATGTAATCACGTTGAAAATATTTGCGTCACGGTATTAAAAGGGCACGTATCTATATAGGCTTAACGATACGTTGAATATCTATCATCATCATCAAATTTTCATCCTTAGCTAAAAAAGATGGTAAGGTTGCACTCACTAAAGGAACTAACGAATTTGAACGGGACTCAAGGAAAACAATAATTTGTCCTTAAACCACAACTTAGAGAACATGCACAAAGCAAGCAAGAATAACTCTTGTCCTTTTCCTCCAAGTGCCATAAATAAAAACAAAACAAGAACAAATGTGTAGATTATATTTTCCTATAATAAA
>NC_090738.1:98071847-98074347 GCF_036898095.1 Palaemon carinicauda
AACACAAAAGATCTGTTAGATATGGGTATGAAAACTCTGGGATTTTCATTCACCTTAGGGATTTAGGGCACCAGATTAACTGGAGTGTGGGATTTTCATTCACCTTAGGGATTTAGGGCACCAGATTAACTGGAGTGAGTCGTCTTTGCTTTTTAAGAGTACCTGTCAGTACAGAAGGAAAATCCTGGAATCAGCCATCATAAATCAATCAAACACAATGAACCTATCTGGGGGCCAATGGAAAGCTGACACAGTGGACAATACTCTTCTCAACCCTATCATTAAGAAGATAATCCACGGAGACCGACCACCAGACATGCATCAGAGGTCAAGACTTCCTCCAAGCGGCTCAACAATAAGAACACACACCTGGATGTAATTAAATTTGGCTAATCCTTCCAGCAATTATAACAACTATAGAACAATTGAACACACCCTTTTGCTTTCATATATAAACCGTCACTCTCCACTGAAATCCTCACTTTTACTTTACATCCTGAAGAGGGTCGATGTTTATTGACCGAAATATAGTGTGATTTATTCATATTTCCTGTGTTTCATTTATGGGCCTTTTTAAGAAAACATATATATATATATATATATATATATATATATATATATATATATATATATATATAATATAGTGTGATTTATTCATATTTCCTGTGTTTCATTTATGGGCCTTTTTAAGAAAACATATATATATATATATATATATATATATATATATATATATATATATATATATATATATATATATATATATATATATATGTATGTATATATATATATATATATATATATATATATATATATATATATATATATATATATATATATATATATATATATATATATATATATATATATATAGAGTATATATATACACGTATATATAATGTGTGTATATATGTTTATATTGTGAGTGCATATTTCGTTTTATACCTACACACACACACACTGAATACTTTTCATAGGACGTGGCCCTGCTAGTAATAATAATAATAAAAGAAGAAGAAGAAAAAGAACAACAACAACAACAACAACAACAACTAAGTGAAATTAAATTTAATATCACTTCACATCTTTTTCTCTCAGCAGATGGATAACAAAGACATTGATACACCAGATGGCCCTTCAATTGGGGATGAGGAGGCCCTGGAGAACGTACAATTGCCTTAACTATCAGCTATTCTGTCAATGTCAAGTCTACTGACAAGAATCTTATAGCTGACTGTTTGCGGTCGTATTCAGCATCACGTAAGGCAAAATCTAACCTAGATATCCACCTCAGAAGAGTTCATAAAGTTCAGTATACTGAATATGAGACACTGAGAGCTGAAGAGGAAAAGGAGAAACATTAGAGCTGTGCATCACATTCACAGCACAAAATAACCTCGTTCTTCAAAACCAAGCCTCCACAAGAGAACAAATTTAACACTAATCATATCAAACAACAGTCTATGGTAAAGAAACTCTTAGACTCCATTGCATGTGACTACCTGCCTTTGAGTGTTGTGGAAAGTAAGACTTTTAGAGCTCTTCTACATGAAGCAGAACCATGCTTCGTGTTTCCAAGCAGAACTACACTTAGAAGCTGCCTACTTCTGCAGAGAGCGAAAGACATTGAGTCGTAATTGATGAAACAATTTGAAAACATCAGTTTTATTTACCTGACATTGGACCTCTGGACGAATAAAAAAAAATATGTCTTTTTTTTTTTTTGCTGTCACTGTGCACTTGATTAACTCATCATGAGAGCTAAAGTCGTGTGTCATTGCTTGCGATCCGTTTGTGGAACGACACACAGCTGTGAATATTGCTACAGCATATGAGGATATAGTCACTGAATTCGGAATTCGTGGCAAGGTGAGGAAGGTGGTTGCAGACAATGCTTCGTCTATGGTGAGAGCATTTGATGTCTGTCTGCCAGGATTATATGGAAATGAAGTGAGCAAAGTAAGTATCGATGAAAATAGAGACACTGATAACCTTGATATTTTGAAAAAAGAACTTGATTTGAATGAGGCCCTTGCCCTTCTTCCACCGGATCGGTCCAGTTGCTTTGCACACACACAACAACTCTGCATACGAGATGCATTCAATGATCCCTGTGTCAGAAACAGCGCAATTGCAACTGTAATACACAAGTGCAGTAGTATTGTAGCTGCAGTACGTCGATCTACTGTGGCAGCACCATTATTGGAAAATATTGGGGTTTCACTGCAGGCTGCCAATGCTACTAGATGGAACTCTCAACTGACTATGCCTAAGTCAGTTCTCAAAGATGTCAATGGTGTCAACTTGGCTCTTCGTCCCCTAAGATCATGCAAGACCGTAGAAGGATTGAAGGGAATGGAAATAGCAATGCTAAAAGAAGTGATAAAAGTTTTGGAACCATTCCAAGAGGCGACATCGCAAGTGGAAGGAGAAAACATGGTGACACTTTCTTGCGTTGCACCATTTGTATTTGGCCTTGAGCACAGCCTCAAACTATTCA
>NC_090738.1:98076847-98081847 GCF_036898095.1 Palaemon carinicauda
TTTCACTATTTTCATTATTATTATTATTATTATTATTATTATTATTATTATTATTATTATTATTATTATTATTATTATTATTATTATTATTATTGTAAAAGGGAGCTAGTGAGGGTTGAAGAGCTAATAAAACCACGGGTAAAAAGTAAATATCAGGAAAGGTTGAAAATGGCATATGACGAAGTGAAAGGAAGAGAAACTGGTAATTTAGAGGGGGAGTGGAAGTTAGTAAAAGAAAATTTTGTTGGGATTGCAGGTGATGTGTGTGGCAAGAATGTTGTTGGAGGCAGCATGAGGAAGGGGAGTGAATGGTGGAATGAAGGAGTGAAGGTAAACGTGGAAAAAAAGAGGGCTTTTGAAGAATGGCTGCAGAGTAATAGTATACAGAAGTATGAAAAATAAAGAGAGAAAAATGTGGAAGTAAAGCGCAAGGTACGTGAGGCAAAGAGGGCAGCTGACCTGAGGTGGGGTCAAAGATTTCGTCAGTCATATGAAGAGAATAAGAAGAAGTTTTGGAAAGAAGTGAAGAGAGTAAGAAAGGTTGGCTCAAGAATTGAAGAGACAGTGAAAGATGGAAATGGAAGGTTGTTAAAAGGAAATGAGGTAAGGAAAAGGTGGGCAGAATATTTTGAAAGTTTACTGAATGTTGAGGATAATAGGGAGGCAGATATAATTGCTGTTGCAGGTGTTGAGGTGCCGGTGATGGGAGATAAGAATGAGAGAGAGAAAATACAATAGAGGAAGTGAATAGAGCACTAGATGAAACGAGAGTAGGAAAAGCATCTGGTATGGATGGTGTGAGAGCTGAGATGTTGAAGGAAGGACGTGTGACTGTACTTGAATGGTTGGTGAGATTATTAAAATGTTTTGCGTTGTCAATGGTACCAGTAGATTGGGTTTTGTGCATGTATTGTACCACTATGAAAAGGTAATGGAGATGTGCATGAGTGTTGTAATTCAAGAGGTATTAGTTTGTTGAGTGTAGTTGGAAAAGTGTATGGTAGAGTAATGATTAATAGGATTAAGGATAAAACAGAGAATGTAATCTTAGAAGTACAGTGTGGTTTTAGAAGAGGTAGGGGTTGTAAGTGTCAGATTTTTACAGTTAGGCAGATATGCGAGAAATATTTAGCAAAAGGTAAGGAGGTGTATGGTGCGTTTATGGATCTAGAGAAAGTGTATGCTAGAGTTGATAGGGAAGCAATGTGGAATGTGATGAGGTTATATGGAGTTGGTGGAAGGTTGTTGCAAGCAATGAAAAGTTTCTACAAATGTAGTAAAGCATGTGTTAGAATAGGAAATGAAGTGAGTCATTGGTTTCCGGTGAGAGTGGGGTTGAGACAGGGATGTGTGATCTCACCGTGGTTGTTTATCTTGTATGTTGATGGAGTGGTGAGAGAGGTGAATGCTCGAGTGCTTGGACGAGGATTAAAACTGGTAGGCGAGAATGACCATGAATGGAAGGTAAATCAGTTGTTATTTGCGGATGATACTGTACTGGTTGCAGACACAGAAGAGAAGCTTGACCAACTAGTGACAGAATTTGGAAGGTTGTGTGAGAGAAGGAAGTTGAGAGTTAATGTGGGTAAGAGTAAAGTTATAAGATGTACGAGAAGGGAAGGTGGTGCAAGGTTGAATGTCATGTTGAATGGAGAGTTACTTGAGGAGGTGGATCAGTTTAAGTACTTGGGGTCTGTTGTTGTAGCAAATGGTGGAGTGGAAGCAGATGTACGTCAGAGAGTGAATGAAGGTTGCAAAGTGTTGGGGGCAGTTAAGGGAGTAGTAAAAAATAGAGGGTTGGGCATCAATGTAAAGAGAGTTCTATATGAGAAAGTGATTGTACCAACTGTGACGTATGGATCAGAGTTGTTGGGAATGAAAGTAACGGAGAGACAGAAATTGAATGTGTTTGAGATGATGTCTCTAAGGAGTATGGCTGGTGTATCTCGAGTAGATAGGGTTAGGAACGAAGTGGTGAGGGTGAAAACGGGTGTAAGAGATGAGCTAGCAGCTAGAGTGGATAGGAATGTGTTGAGGTGGTATGGCCATGCTGAGAGAATGGAAAATGGCTGTCTGCTAAGAAGGTGATGAATGCAAGAGTTGATGGGAGAAGTACAAGAGGAAGGCCAAGGTTTGGGTGGATGGATGGAGTGAAGAAAGCTCTGGGTGATAGGAGGATAGATGTGAGAGAGGCAAGAGAGCGTGCTAGAAATAGGAATGAATGATGAGCGATTGTGACGCAGTTCCGGTAGGCCCTGCTGCTTCCTCCGGTGCCTTATATGACCACGGAGGTAGCAGCAGTAGGGGAGTCCGCATTATAAAGCTTCATCTGTGGTGGATAACTGGGGATAGTGGGCTGTGGTACCCTAGCAGTACCAGCTGAACACGGTTGAGTCCCTTGTCAGGCTGGGAGGAACGTAGAGAGTAGAGGTCCCCTATTTGTTTTGTTTCATTTGTTGATGTCAGGTACCCCCCAAAATTGGGGGCAGTGCATTATTATTATTATTATTATTATTATTATTATTATTATTATTATTATTATTATTATTATTATTATTATTACTATTATTATTATTATTATTATTATTATTATTATTATCATTATTATTATTATTATTATTATTATTTATAACTAAGTTATAACCCTAGTTGGAAAAGCAAGATGCCATAAGCCCAAGTGGTCAAACAGGGAAAAATCGCCCAGTGAGGGAAGGGAACCAGAAAATAAATAAACTACAAGAGAACCTATAAACAATTAAAGTAAGATATTTTAAGATCACTAACATTAAAATAAAGAAAAAAAAGTATTTCTCAACAAGTTATTATAGATGAAGATAATAGCTTCAGTTTGGCTGATTATTCAGGTACGCGCTGATAAATATTGAATCTCTTTTGAAGTTAGTGATTAATTTACCCCGCATTGAAGAGGTTTGTTGATTCATTTATCTGTTTACACCTTAGGTAGGTGGCCATTGGTTTCACCATGTCTATATATATATATATATATATATATATATATATATATATATATATATATATATATATATATATATATATATATATATATATGTGTGTGTGTGTGTGTGTGTGTGTATGTATGTATGTAAGTATGTATGTGTAGATGCTTAATATAGTACCTATTTATTACCAACCAAAATAATTCTACCCTCCCACATAATATCCTAAAGGAAATATAAGAACATCCAATTTATTTCTGCTGTTCCATGATACACGGTTTGCAATGCTCGACCCAAATCTAATTATTTCGTATCTAATCTCTCTCTCTCTCTCTCTCTCTCTCTCTCTCTCTCTCTCTCTCTCTCTCTCAACACTGACCTATCGCCTTATTCCAGTCGTGGATAGTGGAACTTAAGGATTCTATTAACCTACAGCATGTGTTTGTCTATATCCCTTTCCTTAAATATAGGATTTTGTGAGTTTTACTCTCCTTACTGATTCTATTTGTTTATAGGTCATTTCTTTTTTGATAAATGTATATTTCAAAGATACATTGATTAAGGTAATATTTCAAACCTACATTTTTCAAATAAGGAAAATATTCCAAAGATGCATTTGTTGATATAGCTTTGAAATGTTATATATGTTTAAAATTTTAGAAAATATCTCTTTGAAATAAAAGTAATATTTCAAAGATATGTTTATTAATATAGGTTTGAAATATTATGTTTTTAATATAGGTAATATTTCAAAGATGCATTAATAATGAATCATTGCAATATTACCGCTATTATAGAAAACATAATCTACATATTTGTTCTTGTTTTTATTTCATTTACGACTCTTGGAGAAAAATGGCAATAGTTATTCTTGTTTGCTTTATATATGTTCTTTAAGTTTTGGTTTCAGGACCCATTCCTTTTTTTCTTGGGTTTTAGTGGCCTATTTGTAACGTCCTACCTGGTGATCGCCAGACTTTGGTTCGAGTTCCGCTCAAACTTGTTAGTTCCTTTGGTCCCTCTCACCTCACCAACCTTGTGGGCTAAGGTTGGGGGTTTGAGGGAGACTATTGGTCTACCTGCTGAGTCATCAGCAGCCATTACCTGGCGCTCGCTGTTCCTAGCTTGGGTGGAGAGTTGGCTTGGGCGCTGATCATATGTGTATATGAATAGTCTTATGGGCATTGTCCTCCTTGCTGGGGAAATGTCACTGTCCCTTTCCTCTGCCATTCATGAGCGGCCTTTAAACCTTTAAAACCGGATATAAAGAATTTCCTTCACAAGGTTTTGCATAAACGATATCGTATGACGGAATTTCATAAACAAACATTAATTACTCAATCTTAGTTTTAAAGCTATATGAATACTATGTAAAAAATAATATCGATGCAATTTTCATCAAATTTTTTCATCAAAGGCTATATCCTTTGCCTTTGTTTATTTATTAAAAACATTTCATTACTAAAATCCCTATAATCCAGAAATAACCCAAATTTTTTAAACCATCTGCGTGAAAAATCAAAATCGGAAAAATTATTTATAAAGAAAAGTTCCCCCTTGGGAAACCATTTAATGCTTCGCATGAAAATAATTTCCCTTGAGTGGAACATATTTTTAGACAGCCTGGAAAACCAAATCAAGTTTATGATGGGAATGGGATGATAAAGATTTCCCACAGAGAAGTATCAAATCAAGTGTAATTGTTAAGCCCTCTCAAATACTAAATAGCAATATATCATAGTTCATTCATTCATGAATTAGAAAGAGGAATAATTTAGACACATATAATCACACTTGAGTTGTGTGTCCATTGAACCTTCACAAATATCAAGCGTTAATGTATAAAACTTCATCAATTTATAAATTCCAATCAACAATGGGGTGAATACAAATTATCATATATGAATCGTATCATTATTGGGAAATTATGAAAACCAAATATCTAAGTGTGATTAATCGATTTAAAGAAATAAATCCACAGTAAATCGGATAAGCTTATATGACACCCCCTCGCCCAGCCCCCTCTCAGACAATCCATCCCTA
>NC_090738.1:98086847-98094347 GCF_036898095.1 Palaemon carinicauda
TAATTAAGTTAATTAAACTAAGCGTGTCAAATAACGTTTTCTCTTTCAATGGAAATTTTTACAAACAGAAATTTGGTTGTAGTATGGGCAGCCCGTTATCTCCAATTTTAGCTAACCTCTACATGGAATACTTTGAAACAGAAATTTTAACAACAATTAAACCTATGAACATGGTTTGGCAACGCTATGTTGATGACATTTTCACATATTGGGATGATAGCTGGGGAGATTTCAATATATATTTCATTAATCTATATTCCCTAGTCCCTAGCATGAAATTTAAAACTGAATGGGAAAAAATGGAAAATTAGCTTTTTTGGACATACTAATTATAAGGGAATCGACGGGGTATAATTTCACTGTGTATAGAAAACCAACTTTCTCTATTTCCTACATTCATTTCTTTAGTTATCACGACATTTCTGTAAAAATTGGAGTAGCTTGCAATCTATTTCTTAGAGGTTTGAGAATCTGTTCCCCAGCCTACCTAAATAAAGAATTTGAAATCATCCGTAAACAACTCGCCCAGCTATTCTACCCGACGTATGTCATAGAAAAGGCCATCAACAAAGCCAACACGATATATTATAAAGATCATGATGTTACTAATCAAAGAGATTTTAAAAATAAGATAAAACTCCCGTATATAGAAGGTATTAAAAATATAACAAATCATATCAAAACTGAGAACCCCTTTGTTTTTTCATATCCAAAGATAATAGGAAGCGCCCTTATTAATGTTTATCAAAATAAAAGAGAAATAGAATCCGGTGTTTACAAAGTACCATGTGGGAATTGTGAAAAAAGTGTACGTTGGGCAAACGGGCCGTTCGCTATCTCAAAGATTATCCGAACACAAAAGATCTGTTAGATATGGGTATGAAAACTCTGGGATTTTCATTCACCTTAGGGATTTAGGGCACCAGATTAACTGGAGTGAGTCGTCTTTGCTTTTTAAGAGTACCTGTCCGTACAGAAGGAAAATCCTGGAATCAGCCATCATAAATCAATCAAACACAATGAACCTATCTGGGGGCCAATGGAAAGCTGACACAGTGGACAATACTCTTCTCAACCCTATCATTAAGAAGATAATCCACGGAGACCGACCACCAGACATGCATCAGAGATCAAGACTTCCTCCAAGCGGCTCAACAATAAGAACGCACACCTGGATGTAATTAAATTTGGCTAATCCTTCCAACAATTATAACAACTATAGAACAATTGAACACACCCTTTTGCTTTCATGTATAAACCGTCACTCTCCACTGTAATCCTCACTTTTATTGACCGAAATATAGTGTGATTTATTCATATTTCCTGTGTTTCTTTTATGGGCCTTTTTGAAAAAAACATATATATATATATATATATATATATATATATATATATATATATATATATATATATATATATATATATATATATATATATATATATATATATATATATATAGAGTATATAAATACACGTATATATAATGTGTGTATATATGTTTATATTGTGAGTGCATATTTCGTTTTATACCTACACACACACACACTGAATACTTTTCATAGGACGTGGCCCTGCTAGTAATAATAATAATAAAAGAAGAAGAAGAAAAAGAACAACAACAACAACAACAACAACAACAACAACAACAACAACTAAGTGAAATTAAATTTAATATCACTTCACATCTTTTTCTCTTTGCAGATGGATAACAAAGACATTGATACACCAGATGGCCCTTCAATTGGGGATGAGGAGGCCCTGGAGAACGTACAATTGCCTTAACTATCAGCTATTCTGTCAATGTCAAGTCTACTGACAAGAATCTTATAGCTGACTGTTTGCGGTCGTATTCAGCATCACGTAAGGCAAAATCTAACCTAGATATCCACCTCAGAAGAGTTCATAAAGTTCAGTATACTGGATATGAGACACTGAGAGCTGAAGAGGAAAAGGAGAAATATTAGAGCTGTGCATCACATTCACAGCACAAAATAACCTCGTTCTTCAAAACCAAGCCTCCACAAGAGAACAAATTTAACACTAATCATATCAAACAACAGTCTATGGTAAAGAAACTCTTAGACTCCATTGCATGTGACTACCTGCCTTTGAGTGTTGTGGAAAGTAAGACTTTTAGAGCTCTTCTACATGAAGCAGAACCATGCTTCGTGTTTCCAAGCAGAACTACACTTAGAAGCTGCCTACTTCTGCAGAGAGTGAAAGACATTGAGTCGTAATTGATGAAAGAATTTGAAAACATCAGTCTTATTTACCTGACATTGGACCTCTGGACGAATAAAAAAAAAAAAATATGTCTTTTTTTTTTTTTTGCTGTCACTGTGCACTTGATTAACTCATCATGAGAGCTAAAGTCGTGTGTCATTGCTTGCGATCCGTTTGTGGAACGACACACAGCTGTGAATATTGCTACAGCATATGAGGATATAGTCACTGAATTCGGAATTCGTGGCAAGGTGAGGAAGGTGGTTGCAGACAATGCTTCGTCTATGGTGAGAGCATTTGATGTCTGTCTACCAGGATTATATGGAAATGAAGTGAGCAAAGTAAGTATCGATGAAAATAGAGACACTGATAACCTTGATATTTTGGAAAAAGAACTTTATTTGAATGAGGCCCTTGCCCTTCTTCCACCGGATCGGTCCAGTTGCTTTGCACACACACAACAACTCTGCATACGAGATGCATTCAATGATCCCTGTGTCAGAAACAGTGCAATTGCAACTGTAATACACAAGTGCAGTAGTATTGTAGCTGCAGTACGTCGATCTACTGTGGCAGCACCATTATTGGAAAATATTGGGGTTTCACTGCAGGCTGCCAATGCTACTAGATGGAACTCTCAACTGACTATGCCTAAGTCAGTTCTCAAAGATGTCATTGGTGTCAACTTGGCTCTTCGTCCCCTAAGATCATGCAAGACCGTAGAAGGATTGAAGGGAATGGAAATAGCAATGCTAAAAGAAGTGATAAAAGTTTTGGAACCATTCCAAGAGGCGACATCGCAAGTGGAAGGAGAAAACATGGTGACACTTTCTTGCGTTGCACCATTTGTATTTGGCCTTGAGCACAGCCTCAAACTATTCACGGAAAGTAAACCAATCTGCTGCTTAAACTTGGCTAATGCACTACAGTCTTCTATCAAAAAGAGGTTGCATCCTTTTCTTGAGAAGACTGACGTCATTGCCGTAGTTGTCATGGACCCCATGTTCAAGCTGGCATGGCTGCCATGTGGAGAAATAAAAAAGGAAAAGATTTCGAAGATTGTGGACCTAATTATTTCAGAGACAACTCAGTCATCTTTGAAGAACACAATTCCAGAAAGGGTGCCTTTCATCACCATAATCACCTATCAAGACAAGGTTCACATGAGTGCAAAACGACCTCGTCTTTTTGCCTACATACCACCAGCTGGGAAAATAAATGTAAGTGCATCAACAAGCGATACTACAGTGGTAAAGGTAGAACTTAAGTCGTACCTAGAAGACGGTGTTCTGGCTTTTGACGTGAACCCACTGAGGTACTGGCGTAAAAATAAGAGCTTCAGCATTTTGAAGCCTTTTGCAAGAAATATTCTAGGGTGCTGTGCCAAGTCGGCACCATCTGAAAGTGTCTTTAGTAAGGCCGGTAATTTTTACACTTCTGAGCAAAGCAAAATTTGGCCCGGAAACCTTCCGGGCATTAATGATGATTAAATGCAATTATGATAAATATAATGCAGATATAAACTTGTGTGAAAAATTTTATATAGTTTGCACATTTTCAGGAGGATTTTTTATTAGTAGCTTTGAAATCTGAAATAAGAGTACTTGTATTTTCATTTGTATTTTCTGAACCAGTGATTTATTTTCATTTGTATTTTTAGATTACGGAAGAGAAGTATTTCTATTTGTATTTGTATTTCTAGATTTATAAATAATAGTATTTGTATTTGCATTTTTATTTTTGGATTTCGAAACAAAATTATTTGTATTTGTATTTTGTATTTTTGGAATCCCACACGAAAGTATTTGTATTTGTGTTTCAATTGTAAAAAGTCAGTATTTGATCCAACCCTGACACACACACACACACACACACACACACACATATATATATATATATATATATATATATATATATATATATATATATATATATATATATATATATATATATATATATTTAAATATATATATATATATATATATATATATATATATATATATATATATATATATATATATATATATATATATATGTATATATATTTATGTTTTTTACACACACACACACACACACACACACATATATATATATATATATATATATATATATATATATATATATATATATATATATATATATATATATATATATATATATATATATATATATAAGCAATTATAAAGGGTTATTTCCGAAGTGTATATATGTATCTTATATATATATATATATATATATATATATATATATATATATATATATATATATATATATATATATATATATATATATATATATATATATATATATATATATATATATATATATATATATATGCATGTATATATTCTTACGAAATCGGTCTGGTGTGGAGTAAATACGGTAGTTTATTAATTATCTTATTTATATTTCATAAATTGTTTTCTTTTGTGCTTTGAAGAGATGATCTCCAGGCCGTAAATATAAGTATTTTATGTAAATTACGTAAGACTTTCGTCGTGAATTTCATTGTATTCATTATTCATGTCAGAATATGTGAATTTCCGTAATTTTTAAGTATCAACTTTTTATTTTACGTATGTTTGCTTCGAAGTCTTATATAGTCTATTAGAAAATGCTGTAGGATTCGTGCGAGATATGAAAAGGGCTTAGGTAATGCTCTTTTATATTTTATGAGATATTGCGTCATGTTTGAGAGAGAAGAAGAAGAAGAAGAAGAAGAAGAAGAAGAAGAAGAAGAAGAATTGCTTTAGAAACGTCGTGAAGGCTTGGTGATAGGAGGTTATAATTTGTTAATTTCGGCCACAAATGGTGGGCGGAGCTGGCGGACTGTGAGAGCTGTCTAGCACGGCGTGAGTAGCGTTTGCGAGAGTAATATTTGTGCAACTTTGATGCTTGGCACAGCCCCCACGCTACCAGTTAGATTTCATATAAAGGTGTTCAGTACATTGTAGTGTGTTCTCTCGTAAGTGATTCTGTGCCCCAAGGCCACTCGTGTGTCTAAAAGATACGGTGGTTTTGAAATTATTATATCTAGTTGAGTGTTGGCATCGTATATATATTTTTTTTTCATCTGTATTATTCAGATATAATTCAATATTTTGTATTATTGTTAGTTGGATTATTTCTCTTCCTAGGCTAAGGTGTGTACATATATAATATTCAAGTCAAGTTCCCGTGTAATTTTCAGAGCGTAACATTTTTGTTACAATCTAAGTTTGGTTTAGATTTATTTTTTTTCCAGTGAATTATTTTGTTATTGTGTAAATTGTTTCAAAGTGTTTTAATTTATAGAGTGTATCTATTTTTGTAAAGAGTGTATTATTCCAATCATCATTATTTCGAACCAGATTTCGTTCGATTCCTGTTAAGAACCACAGTAAGTTTAAATGCTTTTTAATAATACTTAAGAGTAATTACCCAGCTTGGTTTTGAGTGTGCTTAAGAGACATTTGGATATTCAGTGTTTTTATATATGGCGGTCGTGGGGGTATTTAACGGTCCTAGAATTCGTGTATTAATATTTTAAAGTGTAACAGTTTTAGTGTAAAAGCAAATAAGGTAGTTTGGAAATCGAGAGGTGGATTAACTTGCCAGTCGTAGTATATGATATATGTTTGGTTCCCAGTCACGAGCCATAGTATAATATATTTTAGTGCCTAGACCAGGGAGTCATATTATATAATAATATGTGTATGGATATGACGAAGTTTTTATCTATCAAGTTGTTGAATGCTGGGCATAAGTAATGGAAGTAATTATATATTCCGTTTTACGTTAAGCATGTCCCGTATAGCCACTCACATACGAATCTATACCTACCCTACAGTACCTCACACTCCATAGCCTTCTCTCTCTCTCTCTCTCTCTCTCTCTCTCTCTCTCTCTCTCTCTCTCTCTCTCTCTCTCTCTCTCTCTCTCTCTCTCTCTCTCTCTCTTTCGAACTCTTTCATTACATAAATCCTAGTTTAAATTTGTCCCATAAAATCTTGATGGAACTTTTTCATTAATCTTTATTGATATTTCGGAAACGAATAGATAGCTTGTTATATAATAAATTGTTTGATATAATTAGATATCCCTTCCATAATCCTTCAGTTTATGCCAAAAATTAATCGTAATAGAAGAGTAAAAAAGAAACAAAATTTCCTGTTCTATAAATATCTGATGATCAAACAACCAGAGTCAGTGATGTAGAAAATCGTAAAAGATTCTGTCACCAGCAAAAATGGAGCTAACTGCTTTTTACAGCCTTTTGACGAAGCTATTAAGTGCTTCGTACGAAAATAATTTCCCTTGGGTACCCATTATCATCAAATAAAATACGAAAAGATACAGAAAAATTGACGGATATTGCAAAAAAATAATTTTTGGATAAATCGAGTGGTTGTTTTAATCCTCGTTTTGAGATCTATGGAAAACTTGTCAACATCTCTTTAAATCTTAAAAAAATCATCACCCCCGTCCCCCCCCCCATATATATATATATATATATATATATATATATATATATATATATATATATATATATATATATATATATATATATATATATATATATATATATATATATACATATATATATATATATATATATATATATATATATATATATATATATATATATATATATATATATATATATATATATATAAACTTTTTATTGTTTTAATCATAAGTTGTTTCAATGGTAAAATGCTTACAAGCATCGTGTATTTGCAGATTCTATTGTTATGTATAGAACCTTTTATGAACAGTGCTTCTGATTTTCCAACGTTTATCTCTTAAGCTTACCAATGTTTAACAAAAACTGAATACAAATATAAAGTTTACCTGTTGTTTAAAATCTTTAAATTCTTCATTTTTCCACAATTGTTACTGGAGGGAGTTTAATAATAAAGTCGGGTAGGCAACTTTCACATCTCGGCACTGAAAAGAGAATAGTATTGCTACAACAATTGCCTTATTCATAAATTAAACATTAAGTCCATTCCAGAAGAGCAGGTTATACTGGAATGGATGCCAGACTTTCCCCACTTAGGCCTGGACTTCCTCCATTGAAGGAAGCTGGCTTCATATCCATCTTTCTTACGATGGTGTCCTGGAAGGTTATTCATTCTGAAGAGGATTCATTGACCTTAGGCAGTTACTGGAATAAGTGTTTTAAATGTGGACCAATCTCAGTGTTCAAGTCTATGGTTTTTCCACTTTTATGAATGAATACGGAATTTCGGTAGTTAGAAAAAAAAATAATCGAAAGTTTTTAGTTGTTCTGTA
>NC_090738.1:98101847-98104347 GCF_036898095.1 Palaemon carinicauda
CATCTCTGGCTGTTCTGCGTATACCAAAATCCATGAGTAGGATAAACATGATAGGTGACAACACATTCCCATGGAGTACTCCACTGTTCACTAAAAATACATTTGATAAGACTCCGTTAACATTATTTTTGCACTTGCTATGCTCATAAACAGACAATCAAATTTACATATTTGAGAGGAATTCCATAATAATGCTTGTGCACACTATTAAAGGCTTTTTCATAAGCATAATCCAGGAAAGTCATTTCCTCGTCCTTCCACAAACTTTGGAAATTTTCCTTATAATATTCAGGGGTCGTCTTGCAGCACACTCCTCTTCACTTCTTGATAATCCTTTCTCTGGTCCTGAGAAAAGGATAAGTAAGCACTGCGTCCTTTCACAAACAGTACACTCTGCAATAACTCAGACCATTTATCTTCGGGCCATTGCATCGTCGATGCGACCGTTTCAAAATGATCAAAGAATTCATCAGGAGCTTCTTCTGTGAATCTTGAAATTAACCCCTGGAAGTTCGCCACATCAAACACTGGATCGTGCATAGCAGGGGTCGCCTCTGTCTGCGTTGCCGACTGTGCACGGGCGTTCAACAACTCCAACTACCTTGCGTGTCATGCACTCTCTCCTGCCTCTTTCTTCTCCTTTACTTCTCGTTCTTTGTCTTTTTCTTCATCCTCCTCGCATGTCTTTCAATCTCTCTTGCTTCTTCCCTTTCTTTTCCTTTTCGTTCTGCTTCTCTTTTATCCCGGCTTGCTTCCAATTCCTTCGCATGTCGTGCTTCTTTTTCTTCCGCCATCATCTTCAAGTTGATCAAATTCTTCTCTGCTGGAATTCGTCGAATCTTAGCCTCTACAGCCCTTTCAACTTTCATGACATCAGTTTGTGGGTCATCTGGGTCCTTGCTTCGCTAAAAAAATTTTCTCAGCTTTCTTCATCAGTTCACGAGTTGCTACAATATTTTCTTCCGGCAACTTCCCCGAGTTTATCAACGATTCAAAGGCTTGACACTTGATTTGGGGCATAATCATTCCACTCGTAGCATGACCACCATATACCATTAAAATAGAGCCCCTGAGCTTTAGTTACTTAGTTTTTGACAATTCCTGAACATTTAGGTTATTCAAAAACTCTTAGATATTGTAATTTAACAATATCTAATACCTCTCCAAAAGATAAATCGTAACGATACACAGAATCCTATCAACACTAAATTGTTCAAAACCTTTAATCAAGATACGGCCCTGTTATCATCAATTTTTAAAACAGACTCGCTTGATCCCAAGGTTTTAGGCACCAAAAATATATCATAAGATGTTTCCATATCTGGGAACCAAACAAATAATATTATATATATTACGGCTGGCAAGCTAAACAATCTTTCGAGTTCCAAACTCACCTGTTTGCTTTTACATTAAATATGTTAAATACCTGAACTCTGAGACAGTTATATAACTCCCAAACCGCAATATATAAAACATTGAATATCCAAAGGTCTCTTAAGTACACTCAAAACAAAACTGGAGAATTATTCTTAAGACTTAATACCTATTCAAAATCCCCTCTTACTTCGATTCTTTACAGTATACGAGCGAGTATACATCAACGCTGATAATTGAAATAATACACTCTTTACAAAAATAAATATATTCTATATAAATTAAAGCACTTTGAAAAGAATTTACATAAAACAAATAAATCGCTCAAAATACTAAGTCTGAACAAAACTTAGATTAAGACAAAACTGTTACGATCTAGAAATAGTATAATCATTTGAGTTGAAATATTAAGTCTGAATAAACCTTAGACTAACACAAAAGAAATAGTACTTATGAAAATTATACAATCACTAGTTTTACTTGAATTGAACTTTTATACCAATATATAAGCTTGATACTTAATGAAAATAGACAATGCCAACACTCACCCCAATACTATAGATTTAAAATCACCTTTGTCTTCCTTCGTTATGTTTCATCACACGATTTACGTTTGGGGCACATAACTACTTTCAAGAGGACACACTATACGTGCTGAGGGAGAGTGAGGGAGGAACTTTGGCTCTTTCACAGAACGGCTGCTTCTCTACGACTGCTACGCAGCCCCGGAGGCTACATATATTAGACTTAGCTACTTCCAGAATGTTCCAGGTCCGAGATCTGGAAGCATGGAGATGTTGGCCTAAGGCGCAAGGTTGCCAAAAAGTACTCTCTCGGATGCGTACCCCACTACGTGGAGACGCCCAACTTTTGTCCTTGAAATAAAAACATAAGATCTAATGCTAGGATTTTCGGTAATCTTCCAAAATAAGTGGCAAAATATAAAAACTGTGTATTTTCTCTCAAATATGACACAATATCTCAGAAGTATATAAAAGAATATTACATAAGTAATTGTCCCTATCTCGTATGGCCACATAACACTGTTAAACAGGTTATGCAAGTCGTAACAAAAATACGTGAAATAAAAAGTTAACTCTTAAAAATAACGTAAATTTACTTATAC
>NC_090738.1:98109347-98112370 GCF_036898095.1 Palaemon carinicauda
ATTTTTTCTACCGATTTACTTATTTCTTACTTAATACCTTAATACAATTTAGAAAGCAGGACTTCATGTAGGTTTTTAAAAGATTTAGTTTTTAGATACTGAATATATTTGTAAAATGTGCTGTTTATCAGCTTTTATCTGTAGCTGATATGATTATTAAAACGTCAATAATTGATTTAGTATTGTATTCTATTTTTTTGCTTGGGACTTATTCAGAGTACTATGAATTGTTGAGAGTAGTGTGAGGATGATTACTGTATTTTCTCTTATATTTTCAAAAAAATATTTCGAAATATTTCTATTTATTAAAAATAAAAAAAATTTAATTTATCTTTAAATATCGTATTTCTTCGCCCAATTTTTCGTAAGTGATAATTTTTTCCATGAAATATTTTCCAGTAATCGACCTAGTTTAGTTTCTAATATATTATAAATCTTTGAAATATTGCCGCTTCCTGTCTTTAATTGGGCCTTAACTAAACATATTTTTGACCAATCAGAAAAAATAACTAATACATATTTTTGCATGACAGTTATCCTTGAATTGCAAGCATAAGTGACTTTGGAAATCTATTTCCAATTTGGTATTCCAACACTCTTTCAACCCTTCAACTTTTACGAGTAGATATCAGCAAATTAGCATAGCATTTTTCTTCTTTCCCGGAACTTGGTCAAGAAGTAGTAATTTTGCTAATCAAAGAGATATTCGACCTTAAATGTACTCTCTTATAAGGTCCAACACTGCTTGACGCTTCTTGTTGTCTCGGTGCGAGGGAACCATCTTGGTTATTGTAATTAGGGACCAAAGGGTCCAAGGGCGCGATCATCATTAATCCTTAATTATGTTAATTACGTCACAGTGGGATTGGCATTGTGATCCGCTGTGGGAGATAATCTTGCCGTACCCTACTTATATGGAACCAAAATTAATATAGAATCCTGGTTGAAATAAATATGTTTAAAGTTAATCACTTTATGATTATTTTCTTTAAAGACCGATCATGAAGGGCACAGCAAGCAGAACAATGCAATAGAGACTGTCCATATACATATGATCAGCGCCCAGCCCCCCGCTCCCCCTCCATCCAACCTAGGACCAGGAAGGGCCAGGCAATGGCTGCTAATGAGTCATCAAGAAGGCTTTTAGGCTTCCTCAAAATCCCCCCTCCTTAGCTCACAAGGATTGTGAGGTTACAGACTCTAAATGAACTAACGAATTTGTATTAGGGATCATAGTTCCTAAATGCTTGAATGATTCTACGTCATTAATCCTTTCTCCTTCCAATTATAATTCATCTTCCATTTCATACTCCGTTCTAATCATCTCTGTCTTTCGTCTATTTATCTTCAGTCTAACCTCGTGTGATATTTCATGCATTCTGGCAAGTAAGCATTGCAAATCAAGGGGTATTCTGCTAACAAGGACAGCATCATCAGCATACTCACGATCTGCTAAATTCCTATCACCAATCCAGTCCAATCCTTCTCCACTATATCCAACTGTTCTACGCATTACAAAATCCATGAGGAGGATTAACAACATAGGTGACAACACATTCTTCTGGAATACTCCGCTGTTCACTGGAAATTCATTTGAAGGACTCCATTAGCGTTAACTTTGCACTTGCTATGCTCATGAACAGACTTAATCAAATTTACATATTTAAGAGGAATTTCATAATAACTAGGACTCTCCACAAAATATGCCGATGCACACTATAAAAGGCTTTTTCATAGTCCACAAATGCCATCAAAAAGGAATGTCTATATTCTACGCATTGTCATACATTTCTCAAAATGAAAATTTGCTCAGTGTAACTTCTACCTTTTTTAAATCCTGCTTGTTCATCTCTCATCTTTTCATCAACCTTTTCTCCAATCTCTTTAGAAAAAGCATACTATATATTTTCATAACAGCTGACGTAAGTGTTATGTTTATGTAATTATTGGAATCAGCCAGGTCTCCTTTTTTTTTGGTATTTTCACCAACACTCCTAACTCCCATTCATCAGGTTTTGCCTCTTCATGCCACGTTCTATAAAATAATCTTGTAAGTAGCCTGGGGGTCACTTCATTTTCAGCCAGTATCATCTCAGCATTTATTCCATCGGATGCCGGGGCTTTCCCTCTCTTTAGTTCTTAGAGGACATCTTCAACTCCAAACACACTGAATTCATTCAGGGCACATCAAGGTCTTCGTCAGCTTCAGGTATATCAATCAAATGATTCCCTTCATATCTCCTATTCATAACCTCACTAAAGTGTTCCGTCCAACGTTGTCTTTCTTCATCTTTTGTTGTTATAACAGAGCCATCTCTGTATTTTATGGGTATAAGCTTTTTCTTCTTTGCTCCAGTCGAGATTTCATTAAGAATTCTATGAGCAATTCTTACACCATAGCCACTTCCTGAAGTCATAGCTTTGTCAGCCTCATCTCCTTTACTGTCTAAATATTCTCTCCAGTCATTCCTGACTTTTCTTTTTACTTCACCACCAGTAATGGAATACTTAGCATACTCTTACTTAAAATTTTTATAACTTCCTCGAAATATTTCAACAATAAATTTCCGTCTTTGTTTCCTTTTTATAGTATCCCAAGTATTATTTGATATCAATGGTTTTCTCCTTGCAACTGTGTGTCCCAAGACTTCACTACTAATTGACTGATTTATGTTCTTTATATTACACCATTATTCATTAATTCTCTGTTCTTTGTCTCTTAAAGTCTCTTAAGACGGCAAATCGATTCCTACATTCAGTTGCAAATGTTTCTCTGTGCTCTTCTTCTAAAAGCTTAGTTGTATCAAACCTAGGTATGCTATTTATCTTTCTGTTGGGTGCCTTCAGTTTTAATTTCAGTGGTGCAATGAGGAGCTGGTTATCACTACCAATATCTGCACCTCTATAGCTTCTTACATTTCTTAGCGTCCTACTTCTCTCTTTATTAATGGCAATATGATCGATCTGATTTTTGTAATTGCCACATGGTGAAGTACATATATAATTGTGAATGTTCTTGTGTT
>NC_090738.1:98112870-98125370 GCF_036898095.1 Palaemon carinicauda
TCAAAGGCAATGCCTCGTGGATGATATGCCAGCAGGGGAGTGACTGTACGCAGGAGGGGGAATACCCAGGGTAAGGGGGGCCGTCTACCTGCAGGCAGGAGGTGTGATCAATTCCAGGTCTACTCTCGGTAGATAAATGGATTTCCTCCATAGTAAGATTTCGGGCAGAAACGTGACTCCTCTGCAGCTCTGTAAAGTCAGATAGTTTCATTTTTCATCGTTCAGTGGTGCTCTTCATTGAATATAATTCTGTTTTTGTCTTTTATTAATTTTTACTAATAAGATAAACTGCTTGCACTTGCCTATGGTTTTTAATATTTTTTTTCAATTAGCAATGTTATTTTGAAGTAATCTTTGCTCCTGTTGATAGTATTTGAAAAATAAGAACTCATTTTCGAAATTCTATCAGTTTTTACATTATTGCTTATGTTTGAAATATCCCCATATATATTTCTTTTTTAATGTTTTTTCCCTGAAATAGGTCTCCCTTTTATTTTTCAATAGTAGATAATCAAAAATAAGATTCTTTTTTTAATCAGTGAATGGTAATAACGTTCCTCTATAACGAGAAGTATTACTTAAGCATATCCTGTGTTCAGAGGATTAGCAAAGCAATCATTTATATATATATATATATATATATATATATACATATATATATATATATATATATATACATATATATATATATATATATATTTAAGTATATATATACATATATGTATATATATGTGTACATATATGTATATGTATATGTATATGTATATGTATATATATATATATATATATATTTATATATATATATATATATATATGCATATGCATATGCATATACATATACATATACATATACATATACATATACATATACATATATATATATATATATATATATATTTATTTATATTTATATACAGTAATACCTTGAGATGTGAGCGTCCCAACATACGAGCATTTTGAGATATGAACAAGCTGCCTAGTAAATTTTTGCATTGCAATACAAGCAAAAACTTGAGATACGAGGACGCTTGCAGATGCTTACGCTAGGTGGCCAAGTGTATGGGAGCTGCAATCAAGGCCCACAATGCTCGTTCATTTCACATGATATCTGACGTCTGGACGCATTTCCAAGCATCGCCTGTACAGTTTGCATTATTTACGTGTTTTAACGATAATTTGGGGCCAATCAACTCAATAGTCATGGGTCCAAAGTGAGTGGAAACAAGGGCAGTGATAGGAAAAAGTACATGATGACGATTGAGGTGAAATGTCAAATTATCAAGAAGCGCGAGTGGTGTACGAGCGTTTGTACTGGCCTGCCATTACCAAAGGAGTACATCTACAATATGTACCATTCTCAAGCAGAGGAATGCTATTAGGAGGACGAAGTCTTCGAATAGCCCTAACCATCCTTTCGAAGCTATGAAGTAATGTAAATGATTAGATGAAGAAGATTCTGTTGTTTTGGATTAAGGAGAAGCAGTTGATGGGAGATAGCATGACTGAAGCAATCATCTGTGAAAAGGCCAGGGAAATCTACAGAGACTTGAAACAGAGGGAAATAGCCGATCATGGGGAGACATCGACGCTAGTGGAGACTTTCAAAGCCAGTCGCATTGATTTGATAACTTCAAAAAGCAAACTAGGATCCACTGGGTTGTGAGGCATGGGTGAGCTGCAAAATCTGACGTGAAAGCCACGGAGGAGAACGTCAAACGTTTTGCTTCGCTTGTTGCTGAAGAAGACTACATCCCCCAACGAGTCTTCAACTGTGATGAAACTGGCCGTTTTTGGAAGAAGATGCCCTGGGGGACATTCATCATGGCTGAGAAGAAACTGGTGGGCCATGAAACCACTAAGGATCGACTGACTTTTAGCCTCGTGTGCCAATGCCAGCGGTGACTGTAAGGTCAAGTCACTGCTGGTGTACCACTCAGAGATACCTATGTGCTTTCAAGAGCCAAAGGATTTTGAAAAGAAAAACTTTGTCATGTGGCACCCCAAATCCTAAAGTTTGGGTTTCGAGATAATTTTCCAAATAGGTTAATCTGTGCTTTGGTACAGCAGTCAAAAAGTATTTGTTAGAGAATAACCTGCGGTTGAAATATCTTTTGATCCTAGACAATTCCCCTGGTCACCCCTCCCGGTCTTGAAGAGCACACTCTTGATGAATTAGTTTTTCTAGGTCCTCTATCTCCTACCCAATACAACCGCACTCCTCTAGCCCACGGACCAACAGGTCATTTCCAACTCCAAGAAACTCTACATAAAACAAACTGGGTAATTATTGTTAAGAACTATTCAAGACAACCTCTTACTTCGATTCTTTAACAGGGATACGAAAGAGTTCTGTAAAAAACAAAAGGAAATACTGGTGATTGAAATAATATGCTCTTTACAAAAATAAATATATCTTATAAGAAATTACAACACTTTGAAAGAATTTACATAACCTGAAACACTAAATCTGAACAAATCTTAAACTAAGACAAGAAAATATTACACTCTCAAAATTATATGATCACTTGACTCGAAATATTAATTCTGAGCAAAACCTTGGAATAAGACAAGAAAATAATACTTATATATAATCACTTGATTCGCAATATTAAATCTAAACAAAACCTTAGTCTAAGACAAGAGAATATTACACTATGAAAATTAGATAATCACTTGTTTCGCTGAAAATTAAATTTTACACAAACACCCAATCTTTATAATTTATGAAAAGAGTTACCCTTTAACACTAATGATTAAACTCTCATAGAAATTACATAAAGTAAGTGATAAACATAGGCGTTTTTATCTCACGTGAAGTAATTGAACAGTTAAGCCAAACCAAATGCACTTCACATATTCATATACATCTCCCAGGACCATTTACAAAAAAACTTATAATACTAGCATGTATAATAATACAATAAATTTGAAATAACTTTAAAAGTTGTAGTAATATGTTAACACACTACACAAATATATATCAGGCAAAAACTTAATCACTTTGGAGAGGACACAAACTTGAGGTACTTGACAGAGAGGATATTGGCTCTTACACAGGACAGGCTAGTTCTCTTCATTCCTACGCATTCCTAGGGGCACATATACATTGACTCAGTTATTCTAGATCCTTCTAGGTCAGAGGGTCTAGATGCTTGGGGGTTGGCTCTTGCGGCGTAAGGTTACCAATTAGGTAAAAAAATAATGGGGAACGAACTTTGCTTGCAAGGTAACCCTCTCTCAGCTAGGTCCATCCCCCCTCTGTCCTCAAACATTGAAAAAAGATTAAACTAATGCTGGGGGCTTTCGAGAACCTTCCAAAAACACGTGGCAAATATAACAAATGCGTAATTCCTCACAAACATGACGCAATAACATAAAAAATTTACATAAACCCTTGTTTGCACCTCCTATAGTTCGTGCAACACACTTAATTGAGATCATGTAAGCCTCCGTAGCAAAATACGTGAAATAAAAAGTTAATTCTTGAAAATAACGTAAACTTGAATATACTGAATTGAATGAAGAATACATTTAAATGAACAAGAAGAATCTTACATAATTCACATACAAATACTTAACACTACAAGAGAGGAACTCACCTTATGAGCTGGGTATTCTCCTCTTAAATACACAAATGAAATACATAAAAAAATTATTTACTCTAAACTAGACCAGCTTCGTAAGTATATATATATATATATATATATAAATAGATAGATAGATAGATAGATAGATAGATAGATAGATAGTGTATTATATCTATAAACATATGTATCTTTTATATATATATATATATATATATATATTTATATATATATATATATATACATATATATATATATATATATGTGGTGTGTGTGTGTGTGTATATATATGTATATATATATAATATATATATGTATATGTATCTATATATATATATATATGTATATATATATATATATATATATACAGTCACGCAGATTATGTTAATTAATAACCACAACCTCGAAATAACCCAATAGGATCTAACGTGGGTGGAAAACTTTCCAGTTTGTGTAATCGATGGAGGAGAAGATTACATTTCCAGTAGATGAAGATTACTTGGATATAAACAACATTTATTCGGACTAAAGGAGATCTAATAATGTATAATTATCTCTAAAAGCTTTTCTGATTACCTCACAAAGTCTGTGAATTCCCTGATTGAAAAGAGATCTTCCCCAAACCACCCACAAATATTGGCTTTGTTCTCACCATGATACACGGGGTAATGCGTTATGTTACTCCGTGAGGAAAGGTGTATTATAACTATCCAATACATTCACATAATATCATATAAATACTTTTTTTTAAGTATTTTTTTTTTTTTTTTTTTTTTTTTCATTTTCGGGATCTGATGCAAGGTGTTAGGCTTACTCCTCCGGTTTTCGGCAATAATTAGTGGAGTGAGGTTGCAAGTCCCTTGTATTGGTCACACTTGGTTAACACACAAGTTTCTGAAAACTGGTCAACATCAGTAATATTAGGACGACTTTTTTATACTCTTGACAGTGAGGCATTTGTTGATCGAATGCCCCACTTATAGAACCTTATGAAATAGATCTGTTAGAAGCTTGAGGTGAGGAGGCCAGGTTCATCCTTGCTACGATTTTTGGACAGGATATGTTATACTATGATAGCGGTATTCTTTAGATTTATTTCTGTAGCAAGTCTTCTGAAATCAATTTTAATTTTATAAGGACATCTTTACTTATGGATTTGAAATGAATACTCCTTTATTCTTAATTTATAACAAATAATATCAGCATCTATGACCTCCGATGCCAGAGAATTCTAAATCAAGCAATCAATCAGTCACCTTGTAATATGTATGTTCAGGCTGTGTTCTTTAATTATTATTGATCACCCATCCAAGTATTGACTTGTCCTTACGTTAGAGCAAGGGAGAGAAGCAATAGAAATGGGATATGGAAAACAATGACGGTTGTATGCCTGGTCTTTTGCTTCTTCCTCTTCTTTATTCTTATTTTAATCCAGAAGATTTAAAAACAATGGATAACAAGAAAGATGGAATTTACGAGCATGAAGACCTGACTGAAGGATGGTTTAAATCAGGTTCATACAATACAAAATAAATTTCCCCTCTTGGATGTCGTCATGGCGACTATTCAACTCAACGTGGTCAGGTGTTTTTAATTTTCTTATTCATTCTGTTTGTTGCATGGCAAGGAATTATAATATATTTCTATATGATAAACATACCACGGTATCCATATACTTCTTATGTATTTAACAATTATATTCTTCTGTCAATAACGTCTACGTTTAAGGGTGGGAAAATTTTCTTTCATCCCTTTTTTAGGACTTTAGGAAGATATGTAACGACTCTGATAATTCACTAAGCTTTGTTGCATCAACAACTGGACCACAGTTAAATTTATATAAATCTACATTACAGTGAAAGGCGATAATTTCCCAAGTAAATCTTTAATACGGACGAGATAAACTGTGGAGAGAAAGTTGGTAGTGATGCTATAAGAAGAATGATATTGCATACATTGTATATGGTCATGCATTAGAGTAAATTAATCAAGAGAAAATTAGATCAAGGGAGAAAAAAAAGTGTACCTTCGTAATATCAATAGTCTTATTACGAAACAAAAATGCATATTGACTGATGTGATAAAACTTCATTAGATTCCCCAAAACTTAATTAAGAAAAACATCAATATTTTGATTAATGGGAAATAAAGAGAAACGCGTAACTCAAATAAGATCTAACAAAACTTATACTATACCACCTTCACCATTTCTCCTCTCTCACCAAACCTACCTTTCCTCCTGGGCCAAAAGAGAGAGAGAGAGAGAGAGAGAGAGAGAGAGAGAGAGAGAGAGAGAGAGAGATAGTAGTGCAGATTAAAAGATTTTTAAAGTGCCTTTTTAGGATAAGAGGGATTCTTCAAATGCAAGACTTTATAAGGATATAATAAAAGCTTTTATTATTAAGTTTCTTTACCACCTCTCTATACTGTACATATAAATATATACCTGAAATGAAACTACATATGAGAGGTAAATGAGTACTAAGAAAAAATTACATTCCCTAATCAGAGGCCTCTTTGAAAAAATAAATTGTTTAAAACCATACTCGTCTTACTGCAGTCAAAAGAATAAGCTGGTGTGATTAACGTTCCCATTTCACCCGGAATTCTACATTGAAAATCATCTAAAAGCCTGATCCGGGTTCCTATAGAGGTCAAAATAAAAACAAAGCTTTTTCTGATTTGGGAAGTACAGTAAACTAATGATCTATTTCAATACGGTTTTCCTAATCATCCTCTCTCTGGGTAAAACAAAAAAAATACGTTCGTTAAATTCATATTTTGAGATTGCGATCAATGACCCTCGAGTCTCGGTGGAGCAATTAACGTTTCAAAGTGTATCATCCTTGAACATTGAGGGGATTTATCACGAACCTGAACGATAGTTCGGCTATGTAATATTTTCAAGCTGAATCGGACTCGTTATGGCCTGGCCTTAGCATCTGAATGGTAAAAGTTCATTGGATTTTCCGACCCTGCGACTAAAGCTTATCTTTAATGGAACCGTTGTTTGTTTGTTTCTTTGTTTAAATGTAAATAACTTCATTCTAAAGGTGTTTGGCTATTTAGAACAGTTCAGAATTTCAAAGTTTTTTTTAACGTGCATTCGTCATCGCTTACTTCCTGAAAGGGTTTTAAATAAATATCATCACAAATTCCCTTTCACGTACGGGTTTTTTTTTTTTTTTTTGAAGGGTTCAGGCGTAAATATTTCACTAAACACACGGAGAAGAAATAAAAAACGAATGAATATGAATTGGGATATAATTAGATGAATATCTTAAGGACAATGCATAGCCTTGCTGCCAAATAAACCCCGTCAGTTTACTCTGCGTATGATAATCCAACAGAATTTGAAATGTGACAATCTATAAACTAGCTCTGAAAAAATAAGGATTAACCGGAAAAATAAAAATAAAATCATGGACTGATAAAGATATTAGATCTAGGTGAGAATCATAGGAAGATAAATGCTAGGTTCGTGATAAATTTGTATCGCGTTTGTAAATAAGTGAGTTTTCATTACGGAATTTTACGAAAGTACTAATCGATGCAAATAAGATCTAAAAAAAGGAAAAGTAGAAATAAGTACTTGAGGCTCTAAAATGCTCTATAGCAGAGACCTGGTCATGAGCACAACTGATACTCCTGGACCACCTTATCACCAGCTGAGGGAGGAAATGGTCAAGAAGAAGAAATAGGGTAGCAAGAGGAAGGGTTCCCTGCGAGGGATTTGTGAGGAGCGAAAAGGGTTGCCAAGCAGATCCTCTCTTGTCTTGTCACGAGAACCTTTTAAGCTGTACACAAGAGAGACGGGGAAAAAAGAGAAAGGATAATAACCTCAGAACAATTAAATCAACAAAGTATCGGATCAGGAAGGGAGGGAAACGCTGACTTCGTCAAAAAAGGCAAACGAAGAAGAATGATTGGAATGAAGTATAGCATGAGGGATGCTCTTGGGTAGACAGGGAAGCGCAACATAGAAAGCCTACCAACTGTACTGGAGCAGTGAAAGGTTTGAGCGTTGGCTTAAAATATCAACTGATAATCCACCTTGCAACAAATCTAAGCAGGTTGGATAAAGCAGTAGTTTGTTTAAATTAGGCCCCAACATATATAGCGTACTATCCCAATTATTCCTCTTCTAATGGAACTTCTTAAGGTCTTACCCCCTAATAATTGCATGTGATCAACGCAGATAATATTTTCATAATATCTAACGAACACTACATATTTTAATAACGGTTTTTTTGTTAAATTCATTATCAACATTTATTTCAATTTGAATCTTGCATTACAGTGTTGTCGTGAAATGCATTAATTTAAATGAGAATTCCCTGAAGCCTTGTGCATAACAAAACACTAAATATTTTGGAGTCCTTAAACATCCTAATCTTATTTTCAACTTTCCATCCCAGAGATCAAAAGTGTCGCTAAGTAAGTTGAATTGTCAAAGTTCATGACAATAGTGATACATAACCATGATCATGATTCAAAAAGAGACAACAATCTTCCGACAATAACGTAAATATTAAATATTTAAATGCATTTCAATTATATAATGAAGAGATCCTAGTTATTCAAATGTGTTCTAAGTTCATCTCTGGCATTTTTATACTTTTAAATAAAGTTTAAAAAGGAACAACAACGAAAGCCCAAAATAAATGTTTTTTAGAGAGATTAAGCAGCAACTCTCGGAAAACTTTTAATCACATTTTGGATTCAACATTAATGAAGTTTTGTATTTCGTGATATAGAATTTAAGAAACAAAAGTCTGAGAATAAAGACATGAGTCGTGGTATGACAGTGAAACTATATCCAACAAATTTTGTAGATTTGAGAACAAAAGCCCTCATAAGATTTTGGGAGTTATAGGGCAGGAATAAATTATAAATGAAACTCTAAGAGAATTACTCGAGTGCCATACGTGGATGAGATCATGATGAAGAGTAGATGAAGATGGTTTGGACATGCTCTTTGCACTCACCAAGAAAGATTAGTTCACCAAACTTTCAACTATTGTACGCTCCACAGGAAGCCAGAGGAGTTGGAAGTCCCAGGCCTACATGGCTGATGACTATGAAGCGTGAAGTAGTAGATGACAAATGGAGATGTATTGAATTAAAAGTTCATGATAGAGATGACTGTTGAAATCTAAAAGAGGACTTTTGCACCAATAGGCGTAGGAGGAGATGATTATGATGATGATTGTCGACAATATCCTACCACCTAAAGGGCTACCATTGCTCTTTCATTTATTTCCTAAAGAGATCAGCGTCACTACTAGGTGGTAATTGTATGACTATAGCAATATGGCAAGAACTCTTATTTGTAGGATTAAATTAAATGTTTAGCATTTGATATTGATTTTAGTCGTAGTTTTTTCATCATTACCATTTTTCGTTTATCTATTTTTATTATTATTATTATTATTATTATTATTATTATTATTATTATTATTATTATTATTATTATTATTATTATTATTATTATTATTATTATTGATTTAAAAGTAATGACTGCATCGGCAGAGTTTATTTTCTTATCCAATTTTTCTATTTTCCGGATAATTCTCTTCTCTAGAGCACTGCAATTAGCCAGCAGACTTGAAAAATTCATCAGTCAGGTGAATGATAAAATCGGGAAGAATTTTCAAGTATATTCTCACAAAATACAAGTAAAAGTTTTGGTACAAAATAGTAAAAACTACGACGCATTTCGAGGATAAGTCCTTCCTCGTCTTCAGGTAGAAAGTGAGGTGGATGCTTGCTTGCTTGCTTGCTTGCTTAGATTGTCCAGCATATAGCTGAACGCGGGCTCTTGCATTGGCAGCCGGCCTCAGGGGTTGGATTATTTGAGCATGTGCTGGGTCGAAACCTTTAATTAATAATAGCACAGATTATGAATTATATGCGGCACAGATGATGGATCTTTGTTAGCACAGCAGCAACAGTCTCATGTCAGGATCTGCAGGCGCCAAGCTCATTGGGCTTAGCTGCAGGTGCGACTGCTCAGCACCTTGAGCATAGTCACAAGGGTTGACAAATGTGGAATTGCAATTGCTCAGCCCCTTGAGCGTGATTGCAGTGTGGTCGCTCAGCACCAAGAGCATGACCTTGTGTACCAAGAAACAGGACCACTTGGAGCCGAAATGAAAGGTTTTAGTAGTAGGTAAAAGTGTTGATAGCAGTAAGTTCCAGTAAGTAGGAGAGACTGGGAGAGGAGGGAAGAATTCGAGTAGTAAGAAAAAAGTGGCAGTTCAAAGCATAGGTGCTTATCCCTGCACAAGGGAGGGTGAAACTAGGGGACTAAGGAGGGATTGTATTACGGAAAGGGAGTCTGAGCAAGGGAGCAGACGTTGACTACTAGTTGCAGTACTAGGGGGATCAAGGTATCAATTGGCAGAGCCTCTGCCTGGGAGAGGATGGAGGATATTGCTGGGGGATGGGGAGGAAGTTGAGCAATGCAAGAAGGAGGTTCTTCAGCTGGGGCTAGTAGTGGTGTTAGGTTCTTGGTTGACTGCTGGTGTGGGAGCTTGCGCCGGCTTACGAGGAGGTCTCCATCGTGGTTTCCTCTGCGGCTTCGGTTCTTCTGTAAGAGGAGGTACAGCCATCGGGTTGAAGTCTTGCTGTGGGTTTAGCCTTCGCAGGAACTCTGGACATCTCTTGTTCCAGGCATGGTGATTCTTGGAACAGTTGGGACATTTTGCCTGGGTTTCCCTTCCATCGTTGTGGGCGTCTATGGAGGTCTGTGTGGGATGGGAGCCGCTGCAGACCTCTCAAACAGCCCGGCTCTGACAGTGTGTTTTGTGGTGGCCAAAACGTTGGCAGTTGAAGCAGCGAAGTGGTTCCTTTTCCAGGGCTTTGATGGGGAAAGTTCCCCACGGCCCTAGGTCCAGGTCAGGTGGGGTGGATCCAATTAAGGTGACGTTGATTTCTTTGGTAGGTGCCTTTCCTCTGCCCAACCTCCTCTTGGCCTGGGTAACTTTTTGGCACTCTTCTATGAGGGAGACTGGTAACCTTGACGGGTAGTTGAACACCACCGCTTTCCTCTGCTTCTTGGTAGGGTCCAAGAAGGGTAGGGTGGCTTCCTTGTAGAGTAGACTGGCGGTGGCTTGATCCTTCGGAGTGATACTTGCAGTGAAGTTCAGGGCTGGTCTGGCAGCCGCCATGGCAGTCACTGCAGCGTATGTCAGAGTTTCTGTGGTTGCTGGCAGTTTGAACTTGGGTAGCTGGGCTTGTGCTGGTCGAACTGCAGTTGGAGGGTTCTCGGTGGCTTCCTGAAGGAGGTGTGACAGACATCTTGTGTAGTTACAGTCGTCCTCATGCTGGGCTGCTAGGTTGGGCATCTGACTGTCTGTAGAGACTTCCATGTTCGATGGGTCGGCGTTGTCCTCCGTTGATTCTGCGGTGGCGGCTGGCTCCTCAGATAGGTTAGGATCCAATGGAGGGATGTAGGTCCGTGGCACTGGGGTGGAGGTCCGTGGGATATTCACTGTTGTAGTTTTCACTGGTGTCTCCTGGCTTGGAGATGCTGTAGATGTCTCAGGCGTGGGCTTTGGGGTAGTAGCAGACTTAAACATGTTCTTAAGTAAGCTCTCCCCTAACGTCCTCAAGATGAGAGGAGCAGGGCAGTTTCTGAGTGCAGTCATACATGTCTCGCATGTACACTCACTCTCATGCCCCTCTGGCCGCCACTGTGTGGGATCGGGTACTTTCTCTGGTGTGTGGTCTTCTATAGCTGGTGGGGCGGCAGCTGGTGCAGCAGGCGTAGAAATCACAGGATCCGGGGTTGGAGCTCGTGGGGCGGCAGCTGGTGCAGCAGGCGTAGAAATCACAGGATCCGGGGTTGGAGCTCGTGGGGCGGCAGCTGGTGCAGCAATGCTGGCAGGTGGTGTTGCAGCAGTAGCTGCCGAAGGTTCCTGGTATTCCCCTGTTGTAGATCTCCATTATACACTTGGGGCAGTCACAGTCCTGTCCGATGTGGAATGCAGCATTGCAGCCCCCATTCATGGCTGTGTCTTTGACCTTCCTTCTCAGTGGGTACCTTCTCTGGAAGGGATTTGGGTAGGGTTCCTTGGAATAGATGGGAATTTCCATGTATGCTGGGCGGTGGTTCCTCTGTGTGAAGGCAGGGATGCATTGGAGTGTCAGTCTGTGACACTCCGAGATTCACACATCTTCTCAAGGTAGGGCATCGATGGAGTCCTGGGCTGGAACTGTATGTAATCCATGAGCTGCTCCCTGTAGTTGGAGTACCGCTTGCAGTCCTTGCAGTTGCAACGACAGCCACTGGATCTGTTACATGGGTTAGTCCATCCTAGGAACAGGGTCTTCCTGAAGGAAAAAAAGATGATAAAAGGGCCGCATGGTAGCTTGTCAATTGGCTATATTTTGGCCAAAAAATGCCAGAAATATAGCTGATTCTTTTCTTATATTGTAGGCCAAAAGGCCAGGAATATAGCCGTTTCTTTTCTTATATGGATGGCACCGCCATCAGAGTGTTGGTGGTCCAAATGACGTAAGTAGTGGTCCACCCATCCAGGTGTTGACAAGGCTAGTGCTGCTTAACTCTGCTAAGCTGGGGAGATCCTCTCGGCGTGGGAGGGTGGATGCTGCAGTCGGGTGGTATATATACCCAGGATCAGGATTACAAGGGGAAGGGCTCGAATTTTCATTGGTTTTCATTGGTTGATCGGAGCTGGTATGGTATGGTGTCTGGTGTACGACGATCTCGGCCGGGAATAGCAGTTTGTGACGTCATCGGGGGACCTGAATTTTGATTGGCTGAAGCGCGCTCTGAGCCAGCCAGGCTGCTCTCCCGCTCAGAAAAGTGTCCCACGTGGCTGAGATCATTTCCTACTTCGGCGTCAAAATTCGGGGTATTTTCGTGGTTTGTAGTGTCTTCATTAGGTC
>NC_090738.1:98127870-98130370 GCF_036898095.1 Palaemon carinicauda
TAGTGATTAGGATTACGATTACAATGGTAATAATAATCTGAAAATCCTGCCCCTTTCAAGGATATTGTCCTAAAGTATTTTTCCATCAAATCAAACGGGAAATATAATTTTCTGTGTTTGAGGAACGAATTAAAAGAAAATTATTTTCCCTTGTTTGTAATGAAGTAACCGCCAGGTGGCGTTTCAAGTTGGCGGCAAGGCACGGGGTTTCGTGTTGTAAGCAGTAAAGTTGTCATCCATCTTTGGGTAACCGAACAGTAGAGATGGATAATTTTTAAGCGCTTTATTGACTAATGGCGGAAAATTCGCCTACACACGTGGAGCAGGGTTTGACATTGGGTGATTTATTTTCTGAAATAAGGAGACCAGCGACAGGAAGGGGTAAACTTTTTCGTGGCCACTACAGCTACGGCAACGCTGTCTTCACCCCCAGGAGCACTGTTCACGCAGTTCAGTGGCCCCGCCCTTGGACCCTGTTTTGCCTGTGGAGAAAGTTCACACCTCAGGAAAAACTGCCCCACGTTGTTCGGGCCGCGTCTTCCCCCGTACCAAGAAACCAAATGCAGAGCGGAAAGTAATCTATGCACCAAGTTGCCCAATAACAACCAGTTGTTAAAAGATGAGTATTTCTTTGATCTTGATAGATTTACGCATGATTTTTATGAGTATAAACAGGGACAGAAACATATTATAATCCGAGGTAGACTTACAAAAAATTTGCAATTTTGGAAAGATTTAGGGGCAAACAGTTTTGTATTAGACATTATTCAGAATAGTTATAAGCTTCCATTATTGACCAACCCTCCAACTTCTTTATAATAAGAATAATAGGTCGGCCTTGTTAGAACAGGAATTTGTTAGCGAAGCTATACAAGATTTGTTAGACAAACTTAATTGAAAAGTGCTTAGAAAAGCCTTATGTTGTTAATCCTCTGTCGGTTTCTGTGCAGAATTCAGGAAAGAAGAGGCTCATTTTGGATTTACGTGTAGTCAATAAGCACATTTGGAAGCAATCTGTAAAATATGAAAGATTTAAAGGTTGTTCTAGCTTATTTAAAAAAGGGGTTTTCATGATTAAATTTGATTTGACAAGTGCATATCACTTTATTGAAATTTATAAACCTCATACTAAGTATTTAGGTTTTTCTTGGACTGATAAGTTAGGCAATTCCTTTTATTACAAGTTTCTGGTGTTACCATTTGGCCTGTCTAGTGCTTGTTCAGTTTTCACCAAAGTCACGAGGCCTCTTATAGCAAAATGGAGAGGCGATGGGAAATTTGTCATAATGTTTCTTGATGATGGTTTCGGTTGTGCACTTAATGTATCCGAGTGTGAACAGTTAGCGACTCAGATTAAATCTGATTTTGTTGATGTCTGGGTTTATTCCTAATGCGGAAAAGTCTTGAGTGGATACCTGTGCAAGTTTTAGAATATCTAGGTGTTTTACTGAATTCCCTAGAAGGTACGATGTTAATACCTGATCGCAGGATATGTAAAGCTTTAGACACGATTTCTGGCCTATTCCACACTATTAAAATACACAGACGAGTTCCAGTACGCAAGTGGTCTAGCATAGAGGGACAGATTATTTTTGTCATTAGCACTAGGCCATTTATCTCAAATCATGACTAGATATATTAGTTTTGATATTCTGAGTGCCACACATTGGGATGCTTATGTTTCTGTTTCGGAGGATAGTATAGAACAGTTAAGATTTTGGCAGTCCCTTTTGAAACTTGTGAACATTGTAGATTTGTTTGAACAGGTAAAGTGGTCAAGGATAGTATTTTCTGATGCAAGTCACAGTGGATACGCAGGATATGAGGTCAACGCTACCAATGGTGTATCCCATGGACAGTGGACAGCTGTTGAAGCAGTTCAGTAGTCAACATGGTGGGAATTAGTTGCTGTACTGCGTGTGTTGCAGTTATTGAGTAAAGTTTTGGCAAGTCACAGGGTTAAATGGTTTTCCGACAATCAAGCTGTTACTTCTACTGTAAAGAAAGGATCTATGGAAAAAAAAAAACACCCTCAGGACATTGCAATTGAAATATTTAGAGTTTGCACAAGAAATTCTATTATGCTGGAATTAGAGTGGGTTCCCAGGTCAGAAAATGATAAGGCTGACTATTTGTCAAGGATTGTTGATAACGACGACTGGTATATTTCTGTTGAATTGTTTCAGTTACTGCAAAATAGGTTTGGTCAACTACAAACTGATTGGTTTGCATCAGAGCATAATGCTAAATTGTCTAGATTTTAGTCTAGGTTTTGGAATCCGTGTTCCACTGGTATTGATGCATTCACAGAGTCATGGCATCATGAATTTGGTCCTTTTTGTACCGCCTATATCTATAGTGTATAGAGTCATTCGTAAAATGGAAGTGGACAGAGCGCGAGGTGTATTAAATTAGTTTTGCCATACTGGAATTCAGCAGTATTTTGGCCATTAATTTGCCCTAATGGCAATTTCATTGTAAATGTGATTGACTGGATAGA
>NC_090738.1:98145370-98147870 GCF_036898095.1 Palaemon carinicauda
ACCCAGGGAAGCTGAGTAAACCAGTTGCAGTCCTTGCCGCGGGACATCAAAGCTGCTTTGAGGGTGCGATGAAAACGTTCAACCCATTCCATTGGCAGCGGGGTTGTAGGCTGTTGTCTGATGTAGGGTGATGCCCAGGAGTTTCACTAATGATGTCCTCAACTGAGAGGGGAAAGTGATTTCCCTGTCAGAAGTAATATGCTCAGGGATACCAAATCTTGAAATCCATCCAGAGAGTAAGGCGGATGTACATGAGGCGGACGTTGCAGTTTCCATAGGAATGGCTTCAGGCCAACAAGTTTTGTGATGTGGGTAGGGGGCCTACAACGTCGACGTGAATGTGTGCGAAACGACGCTGAGGTTGAGGAAAGGTGCCCACTCCTGACCCGTGTGTCGATGTACTTTGGAAGTTTGGCAAGAAGTACAGGCGCGGACCCAATCCTTAGCATCCTTAGAAATGCCGTGCCAAATGAACTTTGCCTTCAACAGCTGTGCAGTAGAACGGAACGAGGGATGTGAAAGGCCATGAATGAAATCAAACACCTACCGTCGCATGGGAGCAGGAATCCAAGGTCGAGGTCTACCAGTACTGACGTCACAAAGGAGGGTGGTGTTGGAGTCTTCGAGGGGAAAGTCTTCCCAACGGAGGGACGTGCAGGATGTCCTACATGCTTGATACTCTGGATCCTGTCGTTGGGCTTTAGACAGGGCATTGTAATCGAATCCCAGTTGAACGGCAGCCAACGTGTTTCTTGACAGCGCATCGGCAACGGGATTCATTATCCCAGGAACGTATTGAAGGGTGCAATTTTATTCAGCCAAGGCGGAGAGATGTCGGCGTTGAAGGGTGGACCAGGCGTCAGACTGTCGAGTGAAGGCGTGCACCAGAGGCATGTGGTCCGTGCGCATGACGAAGGGCATACCTTCTAAGAAATGGTGAAAGTGACGGACAGCCAAGTGCACTGCCAGCAATTCTCGATCGAAGGTAGAATAACCCGATTCTGCCTTGGACAGTTTTCTGCTGAAGAAGGCCAATGGGCAGGGCGAGCCGTTGACCACCTGCTCGGGTACTGCACCAATAGCGACGTCGCGGGCATCGGTGGAGAGAAGAGGAGGGGCTTGTGGGATAGGAAAAGTGAGAGCCGCAGCAGTTGATAGGGCCTTCTTTGTATTGCAGAAGGCTGCTTCTTGAAGGGGAACCCACTTCAGGTCCTTTGGCTTGCCCTTGAGGGAGGATTAGAGGGGAGCAAGAGTGGCAGCAATGGCTGGCAGAAAACAGTGATAATAGTTGATCATGCCCAAGAATTCCTGCAGAGCTTTGACGGTCGAGGGCGCGGGGAAGTTCTGAACGGCTGCTACCTTCTCAGGGAGGGGATGGACTCCTCCAGGAGTGATGCGGTGTCCTAAGAACGACACTTCGTTGGCGCTAAAGGTACACTTGTTGTATCGGACTACAAGGACGTTTTGTTGCAGGTGGTCGAGCACGATGCGCAGGTGACGTAGGTGTTCCTATTTTGAGGAGTAGAACGCAAGTATGTCGTCCACATAACATACACAGAAAGGGAGGTCCACTAAGATGCCATCCACGAGACGTTGAAACGTGGCCCCAGCATTAAGAAGGCCAAAACAGGAGTAATTGAAGGTGTATGTACCAAACAGAGTGTTGATGGCGGTCTTGGGGATGTCTTCTGGGTTCATAGGCACCTGATAATACCCCTTCAGGAGGTAGAGCGTAGAGAAAACCTTCAATTTGTGCAGGTAGGAGGTCACGTCGGCAATGTTTGGGAGGGGGTAGTGATCCGGTTCTGTTTGCATATTCAGGCGCCTGTAATCCCCGCACGGACGGAGGGAGCCGTCTTTCTTCAGAACGATGTGTAAGGGTGACGTCCATGGGCTGGAGGCCTTTTGGCAAAGGCCCATTACCCCCCATTTCGGCGAACGTCTGTTTGGCAGCTGCCAATTGTTCCTGTGCCAGACGTCTGAATTTTGCGAAGACTGGGGGTCCCGTCATCTTGATATGGTGATAAATACCGTGCTTGGCAGGAACCGTGAACGTTTGGCAAAGTTTTGGACGAAAAACTTCTGGGTACGACGTGAGGAGGTGGGCGTAGGCATCCGTGGTTACGCTGATGTGGAGAGCAAGGTTTGAGGGGGCGGGTTGAAGAGGTGTCGACAAGCATGAGTTTGTGTTGACCAATCGTCGGTGGGCGACATCGACCAGGTGGAAATGAGAGAGGAAATCCGCACAGAGGATTGCCAATGTGACATCAGCAACGAGAAACTTCCAATTGAATATACAGTTTCCGAACGATAATGTGAGGTTCTCGTAACCGTAGGTGGGTATCGCAGATCCGTTGGCAGCCACCAAGTGGACGTCCGCAGATATAGACAGACTACGTCGTACCTTGAAGAGTTTCCTTGGCAAAAGAGAACGACAAGCACCCGTGTCTACCAAAGATCGCATGCCCGTTCCTGCATCCTGTAAAAAGAAAAGATTAGA
>NC_090738.1:98159491-98164491 GCF_036898095.1 Palaemon carinicauda
GCAGCTACAATACAACAGCACTTGTGCATCACAGTTGCAATTGCGCTGTTTCTGACACAGGGATCATTGAAGATATCTCGTATGCAGAGTTGTTGTGTGTGCAAAGCAACTGGACCGATCCAGTGGAAGAATCAAATCAAGTTCTTCCAAATATCAAGGTTATCGGTTTCTCAATTTTCATCAATACTTTCGTTTGCTCACTTCATTTCCATATAATCCTGGTAGACAGACATCAAATGCTCTCACCATAGACGAAGTATTGTCTGCAACCACCTTCCTCACCTTGCCACGAAGTCCGAATTTAGTGACTATATCCTCATAAGCAGTAGCAATATTCACAGCTATATGTCGTTCCACAAACTGATCACAAGCAATGACACATGACTTTAGCTCCCATGATGAGTTAATGAAGTGCACAGTGACAGCAAAAAAGTCATAATTTTTCGATTCGTCAAAGAGGTCCAACGTCAGGTAAATAAAACTAAGGTTTTCAAATTCTTTCATCAATTGCTACTCATGTTTTTTCGCTCTCTGCAGAAGTAAACTGCTTCTAAGTGTGGTTTTGCTTGGAAACACTAAGCGAGGTTCTGCTTCATGTAGAAGAGCTCTAAAAGTCTTACTTTCCACAATACTCAAGAGCAGGTGGTCACATGCAATGGAGTGTAAGAGTTTCTTTACCATAGACTGTTGTTTGATGTGATTAGTGTTAAATTTTTTCTCTTGTGGAGGCTTGATTTTGAAGAACGAGGTTATTTTGTGCTGTGAATGTGATGCACAGCTCTCACGCTTCTTCTTTTCCTCTTCAGCTCTCAGTGTCTCATATTCAGCATACTGAACTTTGGTAAACTCTTCTGAGGTGGATAACTAGGTTAGATGTTGCCCTACTTGATGCTGAATACGACTTTTTGCACTGCAAAACAGTCAGCTATAAGATTCTTGTCAGTAGACTTGACATTGACAGAATAAAACTTTGCCAGTGTAGCTGATAGTTGAGGCAATTGTACGTCCTCAAGGCCTCCTCGTTCCAGTTGAAGGGCCATCTGGTGTATCAATGTCTTTTATCCATCTGCAAAGAAAAAAAATGGGAAGTGATAATCAATTTAACTTCACTTTGCTGTTATTATTATTATTATTATTATTATTATTATTATTATTATTATTATTACTAGCAGGTCCACGTCCTATGAACGGTTGTTATTGCCGAAAAATTAGAAATGGAAAGAGAATGCGTGCACACACAAACACCTTAGTGACCTTACCTTTAATGTGGCACAATTGAGGTATTGTATGTCGTCCTCCCCCTTCGCTACAGCAACGCTTGTCAATTGTGTCAGTGCTGCTAATAAACTAAGTACATAACTAACGCCAACAGCGACAGCGAGTGTGACAGGGACGGTTAGTGCTATCTCTGTCCAACTACCATCATGGATGATTAGGGTGACCATACGTCCCCTACAGTCCCCATTTTGACTCCTTGTTCCCCTAAAAATCACTCTCTACGGGGGGACGCCTGATTGTCCCCCTTCCAGCCATATGTCCCACATTTGTCCCCCAGTTCCCACTTCATATGTGTTTAGTTATATGAATTGATGACTTTATTACTTTTTTAGCAAATTTCTAAGGTTCACTTTGCTGTTTTAAACAGTGTAGCAGCATAGCTTAAGCTCCGTTTTCTTTACACAAACGAAAGAAGGGAACTAAGGTGCAGCTTTTTGACGATCCATTTTCAGAGATTTGGCTCTATTTCATGCACAGTCAGAGTACAATTTTCCATGAATACACATTGAAAATAGAGTCCCAAAAAGTTTCTATGATGGAAGTTTCTTGCATCTTAAAAGACTTGAAAATGAAACTAACAGAACGAAAAAGAGAACTGTTTTATCCCAATTGTAATCACTAAGATGCTCCGAGATTTGGGAGAGGAGCGGAGAATAATGTTGAACATTTTAAAACTGCAGTAGAATCCTTTTATGAAACATCAGTGGACTAAGCCATTTGATGAAGTGACAAATTTTGATTGGGCCCCTTCTTCAGATTAATTCAATATGTTGGTCTCAGGTTCAGGAAGCAGTGAACTTTATTCAAGGGATAAGACCTGATTTAGAAATAGATGATAATTAACTTTTTGACGAAATTACATGTGTGAAAATATTTCTTGACCGATGAAAAGATGCAACGGTGGAAAGTAAGTGATGTCGAGGTGGATAGAAAATGGGCAGATATTTTTCTGCTACTTTGATAATAAAAGCATTCCTTTCAGAAACAAGAAAGGTTATTGAATTTTGTCTTAGTCTACCTGGTTCCAATACTCCTACAGAGAGTGTTCTTCCTGATGAACAACTTCTGGACAGTTACAAGTATCTACGTTGAAGTCTGCACTAATAGTGAAATGTAACTTCGACTTGAATTTCAGTGAATTTAATGAATATCTTGAAACTCGCCATCACTCCTAAAGAAACTCAAATCAAGCCAAAAATACACCAAGGAATGATATAAGATTCTGTTTTCTCTTTTTATGCATTGTGTATAAATTTATTAAGAATTGAAGAATAATTTTCTGTTTAAAATGTAAGCATTAATTTTTGAATAAAAACACTGTAATTGATAGCCGTTCTAAATTATCATAGTTTGTTATTGAATATACTTAGTTAAGATGAAATAAATCTATTAATGTACTAAAGAATTATGTATTTTTTTTCCTCTCTTTGTGTGACTATCTTTACAATTTTACCTAATAGAACAAATAATTTTCATTTAAAATATCAGTAGTAACGTCTTAATAAAAACACAGTAAATAAAAGACCTTTCATCGGAGCTGTTTTTGAAAATATCTATATATGAAACTTCTGCATTTATGCCATTATAACAAAATATGAGTGCAAATGCACATGAGCTATATATGCTTCTGTCCCCTTTGGCTGTTCAAATAAATGCCACCCTATGGATGATGGAAGTGGGTGAGGCAGGGATGGTTGTACAAGAACGCGACGTGTACTCGTACGCGATGTGTACGCAACATGTAAATGACCCGTCAGTTTCGTAAACTATGGTAGTTGACTTCTCTCTCTCTCTCTCTCTCCTCTCTCTCTCTCTCTCTCTCTCTCTCTCTCTCTCTCTCTCTCAATATCAAATATAAATACAAATACAAAAAACTTTTTTTTCTGGGTGCCATGATACGAATACAAATACAAAATACTTTTTATCTGGATGTTAACATACAAATATAAATACAATACATTGAAATTTTATTTAAATACAATTCAAATACAAATACAATTGTATTTGATCCACCCCTGAAATATATAATTAAACACACACACACACACACACACATATATATATATATATATATATATATATATATATATATATATATATATATATTATATATATATATATATATGTGTGTATGTGTGTGTCTGTGTGTGTGTGTGTGTGTGTGTGTTGTGTTTTTAGGGAGCAGGTGTAACTATGACAACATTAAAAAGCATCACATTGAGTTGGGTGGCTCCGAGAATCACAATACAATTCAAACCTCGATAGTTACCCCTTTAACGGCTGTTTCCTGGATGGAACCCTCCTGTAGTGAAGCTTTCATAGTATCTGTTGCTTCATCCAACTATAAAAAGGGCTTATAATTAATGCCCATTACAACCAATTCGCTTATGTATATGGTTGGGTATGTCTGTTCACGTTTGCGTAAGTCCTTCGTTGTTTAACTTCTTGTATTTTTGCCCCCAGCTTCACAAACATAATATAATATTTATTTTTTTTTTTATTTTACTCCAGTAAATATTTTAGAACTGGAAATAACGAACCGTGGAACGTCAAATGTATAAATGAAGTAGCTTTTAGGATATCTAAAACGTGAGGTCAAGAGTTTTTCGCAATCATCTGAATCAAGTTGCATCGCAAACATTAATGAATGTATTTATTAATTTACTTTGCAAAAGTAGTAAAAAGCTAGTCATGAATTGTTTATATCTCTCTCTCTCTCTCTCTCTCTCTCTCTCTCCTCTCTCTCTCTCTCTCTCTCCTCTCTCTCTCTCTCTCTCTCTCTCTCATGAAAAGAGAGGCAATATTTTTCCCGAACTCTTCCAATGTTCAGGGAGAAAGTTTTCATCTATAAAACGCTATTCTGTTCATTCAAAACCGTATATTCGTAAGTCAGTCCTTCGCTCAAGAAAGCTTATAACCATGGACAATACGATTCTGTATTTGCAATTAAGGTCACCCTTATTATTTGCGATCTTCTCTCTCTCTCTCTCTCTCTCTCTCTCTCTCTCTCTCTCTCTCTCTCTCTCTCTCTCTCTCTCTCTCTCTTTTGTGTACAAGGTTTCATATAACTATTAATTTACATTATGCTTTCTTTTACATATTGAAATTTAATTTATTTATGTCTTTTTTAACTTCAATCTTGGGAAATCTAGGCATATATGCAAAAAAAAAAAATAATAATAATAATTGCAGTGATAGTTTTTTGTATTTTTATGTATAGGAGTGTTCTGGCGAGTATTTATGCATGCGTTTCAAATATATATGTTTACGCAAATACACACAAACATCAAATAAGGAATTTATATTGTCATCAGATACTCGGTCGAATATATAATTGTTTTGTTAAAATGTTTAGGCCTCTCCATTGAATCTAATGAAAGACGGAATCCTGTAGACTCCCATTATTCATAAATGCAATTATAACTTGTACGAACTTTAGGTAAAGTTTCGAGCAGACTTCCTCTCTGTTGCTGGCCTATCAGAAAAAGTTCCAGGAACTAGAACATCTTTTCCTTGACTCTTTCAAGTCCTTGAATGAATCATAAAGGTTTCATAATAGACCTATTGCATAGAATTTTACGCATAAATTAATTTGCACTAAATACCATTTGTTTCTATAGTTTTGGTACACCTAATTAATTAGCTAATTAAATTTAGGGCATGGATAAAACCTGCAAGGGTACCCAGAATGAACAGAAAACTAGCTAAGGGAATAAACTATT
>NC_090738.1:98169491-98171991 GCF_036898095.1 Palaemon carinicauda
AGGATTAAGGTTCGATTCATATTTTTATATTTATTATTAACTTCATACCATACGGATGTTGGTCCTCGTTCATTTTTCCTAGAGTTTCACTACTAGTACCTATGAATTATGTTTTCTAAAAGCTTATAGATAGGAATTTGTACATGGCCCTTTTATAACATTTTTAATTCATACCTTTTAACATAATGTATATCAAATTATTTATGTATATTTCACCCTTATATTTGTGTTTATGCAACGACTAAAATTTTTTAATATATATATATATATATATATATATATATATATATATATTATATATATATATATATATATATATATATATATATATATATATATATATATATATATATATATATCTGTGTGTGCGCACGTGCGCGCGTGTGTTTTTATTCATTGATTTACCGCGAAATACATTGACGGAATGTGTATGAAATTGAACTTATTTGTATATATAACCATTTTATTTATTTTACATAATAACCATTGTTATTGATGGAATAAAGAATTTTGACTGACATGTTGCTGAAAATTATGAAGCGATATTAGCACAAACTATCCTGGAAAAGGACAAGTCATTGCCAGGTGGTTTAGAGTTGAAGCAAAGAATTTTTTCTGCAGGCATAGCATGGGACTTTTACTTCTATTGTTTTTGGATACTTCAAGATCCGAACAGTGACTAAGCACATGAGTCAGTCCCACGTATGATTGATCAACTGACTGGCACGATTGATGGTATGATCGATTACAAGAAAATTATGAACTTAATAAATAACTCAATCTGACCCTTATAATTCTCATCACACAAGGTTTAAATGAATTTTTCGGTCCCCTAGAATGACTAAGGACAGGATTCATAGTATGATTAATCACATGGTACTTGACTGATTGCATGATAAATCGTAAGGTTGACGACACAAGTACTACGTAATGCAGTCAGACCATTATGATTTGCTTCAGGTTAGGTTTAAATGAATGATTAAGTCCCCTAGAATGACCAAACTAAAGTTTTACGGAATAATTAATCATATGGTATGTGATTAATGGCATGGTTGACTGCCACATAGATGAACACCAATGCTAAAGTTATAAGGAGTACATTACTGTTGACCCTTATTATATACGCATAAGGACGACCAAGAAAATTATAATGCAAATAATAATGAAATCAAGAGTAATGATAATAGTAAAACAGCATGCAAAAGGAGTGGTAACACTTATGTTCAGCCGCCATGTGAAGAGCAGCTGCCCGATTGTCTTGACTAACCTACTAGCAAATAGAGCTGGCAATTACGGTTTTCTCGTTCAAAAAGAAAAAAAAAAAAATTCTTGATGAGTTATCACTTGCTTCAACACTTTCACCAGGAAGATTATTATCCGGATTGATGTCTCTATCATCAATATCGGAATCGGAATACGTAAATACGTAAACCTCCACACCATGTGTTACCTCTTCGGACTTGCAGCATGAGTTGTTTTTCGATGGAAAACTTAATATATAGGCAACTATCACCCCATGTGGTGTGCTGTGGATCATGAGCACACTCACTATCAATGCTCGATATCATACCAAGTATTAACAATTCCTAAAATAACCAATAAACTTTAAAAAAGAAAACACACACAGGAAGCACAGGAGTATAAACCAGGGTTAGGTTTTAACTTGACACGCACTCCGAGTCTGCAGATCATCAGATGTAAGCACAAGACTCGAGCAATGCTGCCAACCGCATTAAAATTTTCTGCAAAATATTGTTTTCAAAATGTATATCTACAGATTTTTTTCTCATTTTTTGTTAATATATGATTACAATATAAATTTAATAACACAATTTGACTACCATGAAGTACTAAAAAAAAAAAAAGTGAAATAGTTACGTTTACGCTACGTATGGCATCCTTGCTACACCTGATAGCTTATTTAGTTTAACGAGTGGTTGGTGAGATGTGAAGTTCCAATTCAGGCTCGGCCATCCACACTTCCAAATGTCTTTCATTCCTCGGATTTTACTCTCACATATATATTGTGAAACATGTATGAAATTTGGTATACAGTTTATTCAGACCATATATGATAATTTTAAGACGTACCTCACTCGGACATGTTGTGGTTGCCATAGCAACTATTTTTCAATATGACCACTCAAAAGGCCTATACTTACTGTATATATTTTGAATAATGGGGATAAAAATGTAATTTGTGTGATTGACCATATTTTCTTACCCATTAGTTTCGAATCTGAACAAATATATGGGATCACTCAACTCTACTTATCATATATGTTTTGCAGGCTCGGATCTATGAACTGCACATTTCTAAACAGATGCAGATTAGTTTCCAACATTGATATAATAATTCAATTAGTTAAGAGATATCATGACTTAATGATCAAATTAGGTCCTCTTTAAAAGATTAGAAATTAATATTATATTCACATGCTAATATATGATATAGCAATGTTATTCTGTTCAAGAGTATAAATACCATTTATAAATAAGA
>NC_090738.1:98176991-98181991 GCF_036898095.1 Palaemon carinicauda
GTGAGTATATAATACAAGTATATCTATATTCTTCTTCTCTTTCAGAAGGAAGGGGTTGAATGAAACTATGACAATCATATATTTCATAATAAATAATAGGAGCAGAGAGAGACGCACATGTAATAAAATAGACATTCTATTTCATAGATTGCAGATTATTGTGATAACAGTTGCAATAATAAATGTAAAGTTAATTTAAACTAATAAAGAATAATGTTCATAGAAAATAAAAGACTTCAATCTTGAATCTGAAAGAAATTTCACTTTAAAAAACACAAGTTCCAGAGGAACGTCAGTCTTTTTCAAAGAAAAAACACATCATGCCCTAGAGCATGTGGCACTCATGTGAAGTCTATGACATTTCATCTTGATAAGAACAGTCTATGAGAAACACTGTGTCCATGAAATCACTATGTATCACAAAAGGGTCAACACAGGCACCCGTAGTGTTAAAGTCCCAAGTAACTCACTGTTCTATGCAGAGTTAAACGGTAGGTTTCATAACACTACCTGCGGCTATCACGAAATGTTTAACTTCATGCACTTGCTTTGCGTAGTGCTTGAAGAAAACGGGCGACGATTTCTACCCTGTGAAGCTCTTGAGGCTTTCGAAATCCATGCTCTGGAAGAAGTTCAGAGAAGACGCGACTTTTCTAGGATCATGACCTGCGGGTGTACTGTCAGGATCCTCTCTGCGAATGAAGTAGGTGATTTTCGCTCTTAGTTGTTTCAGTGACAAGTCACTACCCGATGTTTGTCCTTTGAAGAGTTGTCCTCCACCAAAGTCTGAAGTTCTTCGAAGATAGACCTTAAGACTCTCCACTAGGCATAGAGAGACATCTTCCTTCAGGGGGCAGATTCTCCAAGGGGCCCCATCTCTTGGTGGGTAGTTCATTCTTTGCAAGAAACGTCGGATCAGGGAAGAGGGTAAGCTCTCCTGTATCTATGAACAGGATATGACCCTCTTCTCTTGATAATGCCACTATTTCACTGACTCGGGCTCCCGAGGCGAGAGCAAAAAGGAAGATAACTTTTTGAGTCAAGTCTTTTAGAGGGCACGAATCGTTGTCCAGGTTAGAGGCAAAATGGAGCACCTTGTCCAGGGACCAGGAGTTAGGTTTTGGCGGAAGTGCTGGGCGTAGTCTAGCGCATGCCTTTGGTAATTTATTGAAGATATCGCTGGACAGATCAATCTGGAAGGCGTACAGTAGTGGTCTAGTCAAAGCCAATTTGCAGGTGGAAATCGTGTTGGCTGGTAAGCCTTGTCCATGAAGGTGAATGAAGAAGGACATGCAAAAATCAATGGTGATTTCCGTAGGATTTTTTGCCTTGACGAACGAGACCCACTTTCTCCAGGAAGATTCGTATTGCCGTCGTGTGGATTCAGTCTTGTATTCCTCGAGGAAGTCTAGACTTTTCTTCGAGATTCTAAACCTTTTCTTTGCGGCTAAGGAGAGAAAATCATGAGATGAAGGTCCCTTACTTTCAGTGATGAAGCGAAGACAGTCGACTTCTGTACTTGTTGAGAGGAGAACTGGGCTCGATAGGGGGATCAGCGTGGGCGGCAGCTCCAGGACCAGAGGATATCAATTGCTCCGGGGCCACTTGGGGGCCACTAGGGCCGCTGTCCCTTTGAAGGTTCTCAGTTTGGAGAGGACTTTCAGCAGAAGGCTGGGGGGGGGGGGAACAGGTATATCCTGGACCATCTGTTCATATCCAGTGACATGGCATCCACCGCTTCTGCCTTGGGGTCCTCGTACTGGGCCATATATCAAGGAAGTTGATTGTTGTCGCTCGTTGCGAAGAGATCAATCTGAAGTTACGGGACTTGGTGAGAGATGAAGGAGAATGACCTTGCGTCTAGAGACCATTCCGACTCTATTGGGGTTGTCTGTGATAGAGCGTCCGCTGTCACGTTGCGGAATCCTTGTAGGTGAGCTGCAGACAGGTGCCATTTCTTCTTTTCTGCCTGACGAAAGATTGGAAGAAGTACCTGATTTATCTGGGGCGATCTCGAGCCCTGACGATGAGACATCTGACTACCACCGAGTTGTCCAGAGTCAGACGGATGTGGATCGAGGGAGGCGGGGAGAGTTTCTTCAGGGTGAGAAGAACCGCCATGGCCTCCAAGATGTTGATGTGAAACGTCTTGAATAGGGGAGGACCATGTTCCTTGAACCTGTCGTTGGTGGGAGTGACCTCCCCAACCCCTCCAGTGAAGCGTCCGTGTGGATGTTGATTGATGGAGGCGGGTGTTGAAGAGGAATGGACCTTTTCAGGGCATATGCTTCCAACCACGGCTTTAATAGTGAGCAAAGTCTGTTTGGAAGCCGTCTCTTGAGGTCTCTTCGAGCGATGGATGGGAAACGTCTCCAGACTCCCGCGGCATCCTTTAGCTGTGCGTGAAGCACTAGGTTTGTCACAGAGGCGAACTGTAGAGAGCCGAGAACTTGTTCCTGCTGTCGTCTTGAGATCCGTTTGGATTTCAGAAGTCTTCTGACAGACCCTGGTATTTCCTTCCTTTTCTTCTGTGGGATGGAAAGGCGGGTGTGACTGAAGATCCCAATGGATTCCCAACCATTGGAACTTCTGAGCTGGAGAGAGGCGAGATTTCTCGGTGTTTATCTTGAATCCCAGATGTTCTAGGAACTGAGTGACTTTATTACAGGCTCTTACACAATCTTCGGGCGATGTCGCCCAGACTAGCCAGTCGTCTAGGTAGGCCATCACTTGGACGCCCTGAAGACGAAGTTGTTGGACGATGGCGTCTGACAGCTTGGTGAAGATCCGTGGAACCACGTTGAGCCCGAAGGGCATGGCCCTGAAGGCGTAACTTTTCCTTTGGAGTCGAAATCCTAGGTAGGAGGAAGCGTGATGATTCATTGGAACGTGCCAGTAGGCATCCGCCAGGTCTATGGAGACCGTGTAGGCCCTTTGAGGCAGAAGGGTCCTTTTTTGTTGCAGAGTCAGCATCTTGAACTTGTTGTTCGCAATGAACTTGTTGAGAGGGGATAAGTCTAGAGTCCCTCTTGGGAGCGCAAAATAGTCACCCTTGGAACCTGGTTGACTTTACCCTCCTGATCACCTTCTTGTTCAAGAGTTCTAGGACATATTCTTCCAGGAGGGGCGTTGACTGTTGGAAGAATTGCTGGAAGGCTGGGGGTGGTTGCGTCCAGCTCCAGCCTAGTCCCTTCTTGACGATGCTGTGTGCCCAGGGGTCGAAGGTCCAACGATCCTGGAATTGGCGGAGTCTTCCTCCCACCGGAAGCACTTCATTGCTTCTGGTGTCCCGAGGGTTTGCCACCTCGGCAGCTAGCTCCCCTTCCTCCTCTGCCTCTGGAGGGGCGGCGAGACGAATCTCTGCCGGAACCTCTGCTTGAGCCCCTACCTCTGGGATGAAAGGTAGTAGCGTGCTGCTCATACGCAGGGGTAAAGACCGGTCACTGCGACACCACTGGTTGGGGGACCAACTGAAAGGTCTTCTGTGGCTGTTTGGCCACTTGGGGAGTAGCGGGTACCCGGAAACTGCCGTCTCTGTTGACGTTGCTGGGGTTTCGGCTTTTGAGGTTTCCTCTTAGGTTGAGGGCCATCGTCCTGAGAGGATTTCCTTTTTTTTGACATACCCCACTTGTGGAGAAGGTTCCTATTCTCCGTGGCAGCCTTGTCTGCAATCTCTTTCACCAGGGAGGAAGGAAAGAGATACTTACCCCAGATATTGGAGGAAATCAGCCTCCGGGGTTCGTGTTTTCACTGTCGCGTTGGCAAACACGAATTCACAACAGCTCTGCGAGCCTTAGTGAAGTTATATAGATCCTTCGTCACTGTTGCCAAGTGCGATTTGGCTAGGACCGTATAAAAGTCCAGGACTCTAGTATCCCCGGCCATAAGTTCTAGCTGTACCTAGAGGGACAGTGATGCAGCAAGCCTCTCCTTCGTATCCTGTTCCCTACGAAGGAGGTGATCATTTAGCCTTGGGAGGTCCTCATTGAATTGACGACCGGCTACGTCAGGCTCTAACTTCCCCACCGTGAAGGTTGACTGGACGTCTTTCCAGTGCCTATCATCGGAAGGAATGGTAAGGGAGAAGGGTCTGCACTCCTCCAGTGCAGGGCAAGGTTTCCCTTCCTCCACTGCCTTTAAGACCGCTGTGAAGGCCTTTTCGATGAAGGGGAAAGTCGCAGCATTCGGCGCAACGAAGGTTGGATGCTTCTTACTAAGCGCCGGCATCTTGGAGTTGGTGAAACCCCTATTCTTCACCCCCTGGGCTAGTATAGCCTGGTCCTTCGCGAGATCGAACACGATAACCTCCTTCGGTTCGGTCTCCTCCTATGAGGCTGGTTCGGACCTGAGCTGGACGTAACAGTCCGGATACGCCTCGAAGTTCAGGAAGAATTCCACTTCTTCCAGCAAGATAGAGCCAACCCTTTCACTGATGTAGATCTTTCCAGTCGTGATTGGCATATGCTCGGCATATCTCCATGGGTTAGCTTCTGAACAAGTGGGGAGGTCCTTAACGGAAATCAGTTTCGGTTGTTTAAGATTAACCAGAGTAGACTGGAATTGCTCCTGGGTTTCTCGTAGTTTTCATTCCATGAGGGCTTCAAGCATCTTGAAGACCTCCTGAGTGGCCAATGGAAGAGGGTCCGGGGGTGGCGGAAGTTGAAGGAACAGGTTCCTCAGAAGGTGCAGGAGTCGCTGCGGGAGTAGGAGCGGGAGCGACCTCGGTCTCCGAATCAGGGTATTCCACCTGATCTTCCTCATAGTCGAGTTCCTTGCCCATGAGGTTCTTCTCTGTCTCTTCTGACACTTCCGACATACGTTCCACGTTATCGGAATCCAAATGGCACTCATGCATGGACTGGGCCATGACAATATCAGGTTCCACCACGTGTGTACAGTATATATTAAACACAGACACACACACACACACACACACACATATATATATATATATATATATATATATTATATATATATATATATATATATATATATATATA
>NC_090738.1:98194491-98209491 GCF_036898095.1 Palaemon carinicauda
TAATGCTAAAGATCACAAAATTGCCAGTTGTACAAAGTACTTGCAAGTATCTGATAAAATAAAGCGATTGAAAGAATTGCACAAGTGCTTTAAATGCTTAAAAGCAGGTCATAATAGTAATGAGTGCAGATTTCAGACGTCAGGTGTATGCTTCAAATGCAAAAAGGGTAAACACTGGAGTTTTTTGTGTAGTTCAAAGCCAACAGATTCTAGTAATAGTAAGCAAACTACCACAAAGGTGGTTAATGTTGTCGAGAGTGTTAATGAAATACCATCAACTGTTACAGCATCTAGTCATTTGGATATTGTTGATTCTTTATTACCATTACTAACAGTGACGACTGAATATGATCGTGTTAAAGTGGATACAGTTTTGGATTCGGGTAGCCAGAATTCCTTTATTGAGGAAAGTTTAGCAGATTTTTTGAACTTGAAGGTAGTAGATCCTAAGATACATTTGATTATCAAGGGCATTAATACTAATCAAAAGATTTGTACCAAGTCAGTGAGTTTTCCTTTTAAGATTGGTGATGTAAGTTATGAAATTACTTGTATTTGTATTCCTAAGATTAAAATTCAGATGAAAGCTCCTCATATGTATAAATTAATAGAACTGCTAAGGCAGAATGGTAAAGAGGTTGCTTATGATAAATTCAATGGTGTAAACAGAATTCATGACATTGATGATATAAAGCTACTGATAGGTGCAAAGGATTGGCATTGTGTGATGAGCATGGAGAGTGGAGTACTAGGTCAAAAAGACAGACTGACTTCTTTTTACAGAATTAATGATAAACTAATATTAATTGGTTCTATTTCTGACTGGATAAAGAATCTTTCCGATGCAGTAGATACATCTTTGATGTCTCATAGGAAGATTTCTGAAGAAACAAAATCTACTACTTCATACATTGGCACTATGGAGATTGATTCTGATGGATTTGACTATGAAGTGCCAACACTTGATGGAATATATAATTTTGAAAGCCTGCCAGATATAGCAGAGGTAGCGGATTATTCTCAGATGGGTCATAATTGTAAGATATTCATAAATATGGAAGAAGAGGATTCTATTGAATGTGTTACTAATGAAACTGAGAAAGAAGTGACAGATTTTATTTTATGCAACATTTACAGAGATTCTGAAAAATTTTATGTCGTACCAATTCCTTGGTTGACTAGATATAAAGATCTTCTTGGATCAAATGAGAGACTTGCTTTCAAGGTTCTGTGCAGTCTGAAGAAGAAATACATGAACAGTAATGTTCTAAAGCGAATTGATGAAGTTTTCCAGTCACAAATTGATTTGGGAATCATTGAAAAAGTTGAAGATTTTGAAGAATATAAAAGGAAATTTCCAAAATATTTCTTCATTAGCCACAGTCCTGTAATTAAAGAAGAAAGAGATACTACGAAAGTAAGAGTTATTTACATGGCGAATCTTGCAGAAAAAAGACATGATGGCAGTAAAGGCATTAGTCTGAATCAATGTATTCACCCAGGTTATAACAAGAATTTTAAAATAAGTGATGCATTGACCATGATGAGGTTTGACAAGTTTATACTTGGATTTGATATTTCAAAAGCCTTTCATAGATTGGCCATTGATAATGAGAATTCCTCAAAATTTCTCTTTTATTGGTTTAAGGATGTTGAATCTAGAGATTTTACACCAGTTGTGTATCGCTCAAAGCGAGTAATATTTGGGATGTCTGTTTCTCCATATCTGTTGCAGTGCTGTCTTTATAAAATGCTAATATTGGAGACAGATGGTGATACTGAAGAAATTCAGGAATTGAAAAAAAGAATCTTCCAAGGCAGTTATGTTGATAATTTTCTAATTGGTTGTGCAGATGAAGATGAAGTTGAAATGGTTCACAGGGAAGCCAGTACAATATTTGAGCAGCATAAATTTCCATTGCAGCAGTATGTTACTAATTATTCTCAATTTCAGCGTGACATTGACTGTAAAGTTGGCACAGAGACTCCACAAGAGGTTAAAATTCTTGGCATGTGCTGGGACAGATATAATGATATACTAAAGGCCACATGTGTTAAATTAAATGTTGAAGCCAATACTCTTAGGCAGATTTTGAGTTCAGTAATGAGTATATTTGATTTGAATAATACTAACTTGCCTGTTTTAAACAGATGTAAGATCTTCCTCAGGCAATTACAGTCTGATTATGTAGATAAATGGGATACTTCTCTTCATGGTGCTCAGCTAAATGAATGGAGAAACATAGCTTCACAATTCAATAATGGTGAAAGGCTAGAGATACCAAGATATATGGGTAGCAGAAAGTCTAATTTTGATATAATTGTAATGAGTGATGCGAGTAAAAACTTTATTGGATGTGTTATTTACTTGCAGGAGAGAGATTCAAAGTTGGTATCCTTCGTATCTGCCCATAATAAGATTCTGAATAAAAATCTGAAAGGGCGAACTATGCCTGTACTCGAACTCACTGCAGTAGAGTATGCATTGCAAAGGGCTTTTGATCTGTATAAAATGCTCACTTCTTGTATTGTGCCTATTGCAGTTAATGACATAATGTTGTTTTCAGATTCTACGATTGCCTTAAGTTGGCTAGCTGATTATGAGAACTTGAGAACAAAGCTTCAAAAGAGAAGTGTATATGTAAATAATAGAATCGCAAATATTGTCGACCTCTGTAAGTCCACACACTCGGTGAAGTTAGCTCACGTAGGATCAAATGAAAATGCTGCAGATTTCACGACTAGATTAGTATCCTTCTCAAAGTTAAGAAACTCTTGTTACTTGACCGGACCCAAGATGTTACGGGAAGATTTAAATTTACTAGAATGGCTTGTAATTCCTAATCCAGGCATGATTAATGATGTGGATATACCGAAGCTGGTTGTAAATAAGGCAAGTGTTGAAGATATGTCAGTTGGTACAGTTGTTGATTTAACTAAGTATTCTTCACTTGACAAAGCAATTAAAGTACTAATGAAAGTTAAGCTTTTCATAAACAAATTAAGATTAAGAATAAATTCTAAGAGCCAGCAGTCAATTGCCTTATTAGATGCAAGCTACAAAAAATGCAGTAATGATTTGCTAAAGCTTGATCAACAAAATTGCTTTCCAGATTTACAAGATTTTTTCACTTCAAAACGGAAAGCAAAAAAGTGTATTCCTGAGCTAGTTAGTAGAATGAATGTATTTTGTGACCCTGATGGTATTCTTAGAGTAAAATGTAAAATGGGAAAGATGTCTAAAGGTATGATGTCGAGAACTCCAATACTCATTAGTAATAATAGCTATTTCGGTAGAATACTGATAATGGACACTCACGTGAAGTTTAATCACTCGGGTACTTACTATGTGCTACATAAATTGAAACCGGCATTTTTTTTGCTCAAGGGATTTTCAACAGTTAAGAAGGTTGTGAATGAATGTTACCACTGTAAACGTTTTAATAGTAGACCAGTTAAAGTTAATGCTAATGACTATAGAGAGTGGAATGTGAATCCCATAAAGAGGTTTTTTTCTGTATGTTTCATTGATTACTTTGGACCATATTTCACAAGGTATGGAAGTGACAAAGTTAAAACCTATGGGGTAATTTTTAAATGTATTTGGTCTCACATGATTAATGTTGAAATAGTGACTTCAGCTGATTCTAAAGGATTTTTATTGGCTTTTCAAAATCATGTTTACAACTATGGTTTGCCTAACAAAGTATTTTCAGATTCTGGCTCAAATCTTGGTGGTGCATTCACATGGATTGAGGAATGTCTGAAAGCAAGTGAGGTGCAGGAATTCTTCAATCAGAGGGGTGTCGATGTCACTGAATTTTCACAGTATCCTCGTGGTTCTCTGAATCGTGGTATTGGAGGTATCATAGAGTCCGGAGTTGGTCTGGTAAGAAAGTTAATACAGGGAGCAATCCATAATAATATTCTAGATTTTCTGGAATTTTCTCATGTAATTAAACAATGCATATGTTACGCTAATAAGAAACCCATTTCTGAACTTGGTGCATTAAGGGAACAGAATGTGAATGATGATTTTCAGGTGCTATCACCAGAGTTTTTGAAATTTGGATATGATACACAGGTTATGGAATGTATATATCACGAAGGTCAACTTGATGATTATGACTCTTCTGACTTGGGTAAGGACTTTCGGCGTTTAATTCATATTAAAGAGAAATTGCGTAATAGTTATCACAATGAATTTTTATTTGGATTGCAAGATCAGGCAACTAGATACAGAGGTAAATATTACCCTAGGGAGCACGTTAAAATATCAAAAGGTGACAGTCTTGATAAAAGATTCAATGGTTAAGGCTCCCAGTTACCCTTTAGCTAGAGTTCTTGATGTTATTTATAATTCTCTTGGTGAGGCTGTTCAAGTACAATTGGTCAAGGGTAATAAAAGTGTTGTTTTTAGGGATATATCGTCTGTTATTCTTTTGGTTAAAGGTGATGGGTTAAGTGATTCTCATATTGATCAGTTAGATTTAAATTTTGTACCTCAGAGTGATTCTAATGTTTCTAATGACAATATTGCAAGAATTCAACGGGGGGCTGCTTTGGTTTGTTCTGAGAAGAATAAGCAGCTAGCTCAATCTGGTCTTGTATAGAAATTTAAATTTAAATCCGCGGGGGGCAGATTGAAAAAACTTCAAATTATTAATTTGAATATTTAAGTATTGATACATTTGGCATACAGAAGTGTCGCTAATTGCCCCTTTGCTTTTAGATAGTAACTACTATACAGTAGTTATATCCAGTTATATCTGCCTGCCGTTAACGTCGTTGTGAAGTTTTTTTCATACAGCACCAGTCTTCAGCAACCTTACACGGGAGTGAGGAGGAGCTCTCTTTCCCTCTCTTCCATTATTCAAGTGGATTTTAGGATGTATACACACGCTGGATTAACTATTCTGGATTTTTCCTCTACCATGGAAATAATTGCACACTAATTCATCGAGGATGGGATCCGGACGCTGCTTAGCGATGATCGTCTGTTGAATTATTTTTTCCACACTCGCCAGAACTGTTATCGCAACAGGGTAAGCATAAGGGGCTTTAATGCTTGTTCTTGCGTTACATATTCTATATGCCAGTGTTTTTGAGAATAATTTAAAGTATTTTAATTAACTAAATTCTTACTAGATTGAACCTGTGATTTCAATGCAGTCTATAAATTTATTTAAGTATTTGACAACTCGTTAAATTTGCTAGTTGTTTTACTGATAATTTGAGAGCTGTTGTGATTTAGTGGTGATTTGAGCAAATATTTACGTGAGTGATTTCGTGATTAGTTAATTGCTGTTTTCGGTGATTCATTGATTTCAAGATTTTGATTTATATGAAAATTGTAGATTTTAGTCAGGCGATTACAGTAATTGATATTTTGATTAGTGTTGAATTTTTGTTGATTTATTTTAGTTACTTTTAGTTAGTGTTGTATTTATTGTTCTGATTTTTCCCGTGGTTGATTCTCCTTTACTTTGTATTTTTTAGCGGATGAGTGAAAGGAAGAAGGTTAAGCCCTCGCAGTTGTGAACCTTAAAATCTCTTATAATAGTGCATTTCGAAGACTCGTTTACGTCATTCCACCACCAGCTGCTACAGTGATATTTATATAATTTTAAATTATGTATTCGTAAATGTGTAACCATTTAAATTTAAATTTATTAAATATTTAAAATGCATTTTTTCCATCTCTACCTTTTCACTTAAAAATGCAAGGTTTAATGATATGATCGTGGTCATTACATGTTGATTTTATATTTACATAAGTCGACCACCCCCCCAATATTCCGCTTATATATATATATATATATATATATATATATATATATATATATATATATATATATATATATATATATATATATATATATATATATATATATATATATATATATATATATATATATATATATATATATATATATATATATATATATATATATATATATATATATATATATATATATATATATATATATATATATATATATATATATATATATATATATATATATATATATATATATATATATATATATATATATATATATATATATATATATATATATATATATAATATATATATATATATATATATATATATATATATATATATATATATATATATATATATATATATATATATATATATATATATATATATATATATATATATATATATATATATATATATATATATATATATATATATATATATATATATTATATATATATATATATATATATATATATATATATATATATATATATATATATATATATATATATATATATATATATATATATATATATATATATATATATATATATATATATATATATATATATATATATATATATATATATATATATATATATATATATATATATATATATATATATATATATATATATATATATATATATATATATATATATATATATATATATATATATATATATATATATATATATATATATATATATATATATATATATATATATATATATATATATATATATATATATATATATATATATTATAATATATATATATATATATATATATATATATATATATATATATATATATATATAATATATATATATATATATATATATATATATATATATATATATATATATATATATATATATATATATATATATATATATATATATATATATATATATATATATATATATATATATATATATATATATATATATATTATATATATATATATATATATATATATATATATATATATATATATATATATATATATATATATATATATATATATGTGTGTGTGTGTGTGTGTGTGTGTTTGTATGTATACTCTTTATGAATACAATATGTAATCGAAGTGGTTTTATTTTAGACTATTACATATGTTATTTGAGAAATTACAAGATAATAAAGTCCTTTTTGTGTTGCACTATCCACTGTTATAAGAAATCATTTATCCTTTATAAATACAATATATGATCGAAGGTGTTTTTATACAAATGCTATATATCTAATTCATTATATCTTTCAGAAAGCGAGTGGACGTACCAGAAGTGGCTTATGTAATCAATCAATTTATAATATGGCCATGGTACAACTATTTCAATTTCTATTAATACGACCATTTTTTCCTGCAGAATATTTCCATCATCAGTTACTTGGGGTTTTGGCAGAGTTATCATATGTCCATCGTCGAAGGTCATATGATAATGGACAAGACAACTGTTGGTGCCATAAATTCAATTAAACTAAACTTTCAAACTATTCGTTTTTCCCTCAAGCCGGAATCAATGTTCGAATCAAAGTGTTTTAAGTCACGTAGATGTTGTGGTCAAATATTCCTAATGCCATATAAATATATTTATGATTTATTTTCCTTCAGATCAATAATCAACACAAGTCTGATCTATATATCATATCTAAATATAAAGATTATTTTGAAGATATCACTGTTCATGAAAAAAACAAAAAGAAAGCGGTCCCTTTAAGATAAAAAAACAAAAATCCTTTATCCTTCATGGCACACCTTTCTTTGTTTTACAAACCTGCAGTCTTTTCTTCCAATACCCCTTTCGTGTTGTACATTCAAAATTAATATTCAACGGAAAGATATTAAGGCTTCCGTATTTCTGCGATCTCTATCTCGATACCGAGAGAAAAAAAAAAGTGTCTCGTGACAGAGATATTTGCTTCGGTTCGTGCTGGTTCTTTCCTTAATTGCAAAGGTCAATTTGAGTTTGTTAGCATTAGAAATTACTCTTCTGGTTTATACTTCGTTGAATTACATGGCTTCATTGGCCTTTTACACCGGTATCAAAAATGAAAAAAATGGATTATAATTCATTCGTGTATCGATTAATCGAAGGAGGTCTCTTATTATTACACTAATATATGTGCTATTTTACAAAAATACAGAACAAAAAAGACTTGGTTGTGTTTTATCATTCTTTTATTAAAAAAAATAAATATCCTTTATGATTACAATGTATGATCGTAAAGGGTTTCCTTTAATTTTACACTACTACATGTAGCCTACCATATAAAATTACAGAACATAAAGGTCCTTCTTGTGTTACACTATTCATTGAATAGATCATTTATGCTACAAGAATATAATTTATGATCGAGAGATGTTTTTATACACTACTACATACTATTTCAAAGAAAGGTCGAACAATTTTTTTTCCACTATTTCTAAAATAAAAGAATCTTATATAATTCATAAACACAATATATTTCATTCAATGTGTTTTTCAGAAAGATGTGGTTACACTAATCGCAGCATATATAATCAATCAATTTCAAATATGGCCAGAATACAATTATTTATATTTCCATTTGCACGCCCATTGCAGTTACACAATAATATTAGGTGAAAAATGTCATTACTTTATCATGATTATAATTTAAAACTTCATTCGTTAAAAATGTAATCAGACAGCAATATTGGCCTCGATCCAATACAGATAAACCTTCAATATTTCGGTCAATCACAGAAGACAATATACGTATCTCCTAATTAATCTCACCACTGAGCCATAATTACATCTTATTTCTAGTCTGGTCTCATTATAATAAATATATTAATATGATTTTGCAATGTGCATCACTAAATATATTGCATTTCCCGAAAGAAATCAGGCCAGAGGGGATATGCGATACTAGTGTACCTGACCCGTTAAAAATAATTAGGTTGATATGCGCATGCAACTAATCTCACACCAGAGTATGAATACTCCCATGGTCACCTACACAAGCCTTGTGGGGAAATATATATATATATATATATATATATATATATATATATATATATATATATATATATATATATATATATATATATATATATATATATATATATATATATATATATATATATATATATATATATATATATATATATATATATATATATATATATATATATATATATATGGATGAAGAGGACAGCAAGAAGACTTCGGATCATCTTATATATTTATTCTACACCAACGTTTAGGGAATCCATTCCCATCATCAGGGCTATATAAAACGCGAAATTTTATTTACATTAGAAATTAATGACACATTTTTTGCTTAAAATTGCTTTGGTATCCAAAAAAAAAATATTAAAAAACGGTTAAAAGAATAAAAATACAGAAACCTAGACGGTATATAAAAACATGTGGCTAACTAAGGCCTTTTACAATTATTATAATAAAAACACTTGTGATCAAAATGGAATGTCAAAAAACAAAAATATACATAATATAAATGAATGGTTGAACTTACTGTCAAGAGATGTGGCGGAAAGCTATAATAATATTTGAAAAAAAAAATTCTTAAAGAAAAGGCTTTAACTACGAACGAAACCAAATAGATCAACAAGGAATGGAAGTTAATGGCAGTTAGGCAATATGTAATGGTGTGGAGGTGGTTTGGTTATTTAAGGAAGGATTTCTTATTGAGGAAAATTCTTGGGATTATGATATGGAACCAGTTCGATGACTGACACCCCTGTTTTGTATCTGTGTGCCAGTGAGTGATTACACTTTTGCGACCCTATAAATATCATGATTTAACGCGGATAACAAAAGGCTATCGAGTGCAATATAGCTACAAGTTTTCGTGAATAGTCAGTGATTAGTTTGAGGTCGGAGAAGTGGGATAAAACGTCGGCATAGAATAGTTATCTTGTGAATTACTAAAAATCTAATCAAGATGGCTATGTACAACACGGGCAAGGCTTGGAGAGACATCGCTGGACTCAGCAAAAATAAATTCCATGAGTTGGCGAAACAGGAGCTCGACCGTCTGATAACAGAGGTCACTAGTAACATCAACCAATGTGACGGAAAAATATTCGCAGACATATTGAAACAATATGATCCAATAAACTGGAGCAAATCTGCGGAAAACATCAGCAAAATAATAGAAGAAATTCCAAAGAAAATCCAAGTGTTAAGGAGACTTATAAAGAAAGTCTACATCAATCAACACATTCCATCAAAGAACAATAAGAAGTCCAATATGGTGAATATGCTGATTGATGCAATGGGAAAAAGAATGCCAAAATGGTGTAATACATGTAAGATATGGTATTCCATTAATAATCCTCAACAATTGATTAGAAAATGTGATGCCTGTCATGTCCCAACCCATCCCACATGTGCTGAAATACAGCAAAAAATAAAAAATAAAGACACAAAGGTATTCTGGTCAACATGCTTAGTCTGGATAGAAAATATAATTAAGTCGAGACTAAATCTGCAAATAGTTGAAGATAAAGAAGAGGAAGAAGAAGAAATAGAAGAAGAAGAAGAAAAAGAAGAAGAAGAGAACAATAAACAGGATATGTGTAAGGATGCAGAAGAAATCATTGATATAACCTATGATGCCATCCAACAACATACTTATGAAGAAATAAATTACCAGATGGAAACAAATAATAGACCCAAGAGACTCTACCCGGACCTACATAATTTTAGGGAAGAGCAAGAACAAGAAAAAATAGAAAAGAAGGATATAGTCTGCAATATGCTGAAAAGAGGGAATTGCAGATTTGGCGAAAGATGCTACTACAAGCATCCAAAGATATGCCATAATTATGAAATATATGGTAAATGTGCGTATTTAGACGGATATGGAGACGAATGCAGAGATCTCCATCCAAAAATATGCAAAAACCTAAAAGAAGGAAAAGGATGCATTTACAACAAAAAATGTCGATATATGCATCCTGCAACCATGAATGAAAGTAAGAAAACTCAGCAAACTGAAAAGAAAAATGAAAGCAAAAAAGAAACAAAAAAAGAAACAAAAAAGCAGGCCGTGTATATACCGCGCTTTGAACCAAGAGCCCCAAGATATGAGGCCTTTCAACCCAAACCTGCACATTTGGAGCCCAACTACAAAGAATGCATCTATAATGCCAGGGGTTGGTGCAGATATGGGGACAGTTGCAGGTATACACACACAAATAAATATGAAGGCGAAAGAGCAAATATAATAGAAAAGTTGGATTTTTTAATGGCAGAATTCTGGGAAATGAAGAAAAGAACATCATATCAGAACAGGAAGGAAGAATGGGAGAATCCATATTATTACCAATATTAAATAATGGGGATGAAACACAAACCATAATAGTAATGAATGCACAGGGTTTAGTCACGAGTAACTCTAAAAGGAAAATATAGTTCTTAGAAGAACTAACCCAAATTGAAAAAATAGATATATTAAATATAAGTGAAACATGGTATTCCCAAGAGACTGGCAGTGATGACCAGATAAAGGGTTTCCAAACTTATAGATCAGACAGGAAAAATAGGAATCAAGGGGGAACCGCAATATATGGAAGAGACATAAACCAAGGAAAAGTATGTGAAAAATACAGCAACACAGAATGTGAATTGATTGCGGTAGAATTTGAATTTGAAAAACTAATGAATATTGTAGTTTACAGACCCCCAAACACTAAGGAGTTTGACATAATAATAGAAAAAATAGATGATATATGTAGAAACCATAAAGACTGGAATATACTCCTATCCGGAGATTTTAACTTTCCTTTCGTGGATTGGAAAGAACAGATAGAAGAAAGTGGTTGTATGTATACATATAAAAAAAGATAGTAATAGTAGCGCAGAAGATAAGAGGCAATTTGAAAACCTTCAAGATATGCTATTAGAACATAATATGCAACAAATAAACCACATTCCAACAAGAAAGGAAAATGTCCTAGATCTAGTATTTGTGAATGAGGTGAATTATGTTAAAGAAATAATAGTGTATAACACGGGAATTTCAGACCACAATGTCATAGAATTGATAGTTCATTCCAAAGCAAGTGATCACAGAATTAATAAAAGCACAAAACTTTGGGAAGGATATGGAAAATATAACTTTTACAGTATGAATATAAAATGGTCAGAAATAAATGAAGAACTGAATAAAGAATGGAAAAATGTATTTATAAGTGATAATATACAGGTAAATACGGATATACTGTACAAAATACTGGAGAAAATTGTTGAAAAATATGTACCGAAAAAAAACAATAAACAAAAGACGTGCATACCAAGAGACAAAAGGATCTTATTTCAGAAAATTAAAAAGTGGAAGAAAAATCTTGCAAAAGAAAAAAATGTGTGGAAAATGAGGGAAATAAAATGTAAGATAGAAAATGCAGAACAAAAGATTATACAGTCGAAAGAAAATGAAAAAAGGGACTTAAAAGAAAGGACACTTCAAAATATAAAAAGAAACCCCAAAGTACTTTACTCCTATGCAAAAAAGATGAATAAAAGGAGAATAGAAATAGGCCCTCTAAGAATTGAAGGACGGCTAACGAATGAAAAAAAGGAAATATGCAACATATTAGCAGAAAAATATAAGAGTGAGTTCACGCCAAGAATTGCGAATGAGAATAATGAAACAGAAATGAGAGAAGAAAATGTTGAATATCTAACGGATATAGATATTAATGAAGCAGATATTGTCACGGCTATAAACGAAATTAAAAATGGATCGGCAGCCGGACCAGATGGAGTTCCAGCGATGTTGTTAAAAAAAACTGCAAACACTATCGCGAAGCCACTTGCAATACTGCTATGACAGAGTATAGATATGAGCGAGATATATGTTAAACATAAATTAGCTTATATAACCCCTATCTTCAAAAGTGGATCAAGACTAGAGGCAAGCAATTATAGACCTGTTAGTCTAACATCACATATTATGAAAGTGTATGAGAGGGTAATAAAAAAGAAAATAATGAACCATTTGGTCAAAAATAATTTGTTTAATATGGGTCAACACGGTTTCGTACCTGGAAAAAGTACACAGACCCAACTGATAGCTCACTATGAAAACATATACAATAATATGATAAATGAAAAAGACACAGATGTGATCTATCTAGATGTTGCAAAAGCCTTTGACAAGGTAGACCATAACATATTGGAGAAAAAAATGAGAAAGCATAATATTGTGGGAAAGATAGGAAAATGGGTAAAAGAATTCCTGCAAAACAGAAAACAGATAGTGGTTGCAAATGACGAGAAATCAGATGAAGCCCAGGTAATATCTGGTGTGCCCCAAGGTACGGTATTAGCTGCACTGCTATTTGTTATTATGATCTCAGACATAGACTGTGATGTTGAAAACTCCGTAGTGAGAAGTTTCGCCGATGACACAAGAATAAGTAGAGAAATTACTTGTGATGAAGATAGGAACTCACTACAAAGAGATCTAAACAAAATATATGAATGGGCGGAGATAAATAGGATGGGATTTAACTCCGATAAATTCGAATCAATAAATTATGGAAACAGAGAAGGAATGGTGTATGCATACAAGGGACCTAATAATGAGACAATCACAAACAAGGAAGCAATTAAAGACCTTGGTGTAATTTTAAATAGGAATATGTTATGCAACGACCAAATAGCAACACTGTTGGCTAAATGTATAGCAAAAATGGGAATGTTATTCAGACACTTTAAAACAAGAAAAGCTGAACACATGATTATGCTTTACAAAACTTATGTGCGTAGTACACTCGAGTACTGCAATGTGATATGGTACCCACACTACCAAAAGGATATTGCGCAAATAGAGAGTGTACAAAGGTCCTATACTGCTAGAATAGAAGAAGTTAAGGACCTTGATTACTGGAAAAGACTGCAATTTTTAAAACTATACAGTCTAGAAAGGAGAAGAGAACGCTACATGATAATACAAGCATGGAAGCAAATAGAAGGAATTGCTGAAAACATCATGGAGCTTAAAGTATCAGAAAGAGCAAGCCGAGGTAGATTAATAGTACCAAAAAGCATTCCAGGTAAACTGAGAAAGGCGCACAGGACATTAATCCACTACGCACCAGCATCGATAATGCAGCGACTATTTAATGTGCTGCCAGATCATCTAAGAAACATATCAGGAGTGAGCGTAGATGCGTTTAAAAATCAGCTCGTTAAATACCTAAGATGCATCCCAGACCATCCAAGACTGGAAGATGCAAAATACACCGGAAGATGTATTAGCAACTCTCTGGTGGATATACGAGGTGCCTCACACTGAGGGACCTGGGGGAACCCAAACAAAAAAAATAAGTCAATAAGGGAATCGATGCGGACCTTCAGTAATCGTCGGGTAGACCAGATATAGTTTCCAAAATTACATTTTGGACAAGTATACTTGTAAACAATGAAGGACCGCATCAACTCCGGGAGGGTGTCTTTGAACCTGAAAAGTTTACCAGTGTTTAAAGGGTTTTTTAATATAAACTTAAAATTGACATATGGATACAGATTGCTGAGGGCTGTGGTGAGCTCATTTCTAAAAAGAGAATTCTTTACATATGGCAATGATACATACACTAGTTTTTTGGGAACCTCAGGACATTTATATTTAGGCTGGAAAATATCATTTAGAAATTAATTAACAATTTTGTAATAGAGGTGTGAAGGATAACAATTGTATGTAAAATAGGTTTTTAAAAATGAAATTTCTTTATGGGAGCTATGCCAGTTCGAACATGAGGAATATGCTCTAAATAAAAGGGTTTGAATAGAGTTAATCTTGAATGATTTCGAACATCTGCTAAAAAAATTAAGACCCAAACCAGTGTATCTCTCTTTTCTAAAAATACCTGTAAGAAATCCTCTATTTGAACGTGAAATTTTTCCTTAAAAGAATGGCAACTGGTTATCTTTTTCTATTTCCATGGTAAACTTAATGTTTGAGTGAATTCTATTTACATATTCTAAAAACTTTTCAGCATGAGATTTCTCTCTAAATAGTAAAAAAGTGTCGTCAACGTATCTCTTATAGAAACGGGGACGAAATGCTTCCGGACATTGGCCAAGGTACATTTCTTCAAAGTGGCACATGAATATATTGGCAAATGTAGGACCTAAAGGCGACCCCATTGCCATACCATCAACCTGTGTGAATAATTTGGTATTAAAAAAAAAATGAATATCTATAACTGA
>NC_090738.1:98216991-98219491 GCF_036898095.1 Palaemon carinicauda
AAGGACCGAGTCACAATTGTCATGCATGGTAATGCTGCACGCTTTATGATTAAGCCAGGCCTTAGTTATAAGGCAAAAATTCCACGGGCCTTGAAAATAAAAGTAAGTCTATGCTATCCGTCTATTGAATGAGTAACACGAAGGCCTGGATAACTAAAGTGCTGATAGCCGACTGGTTCATTCACTGCTTTGTTTCTGAGCTAAAGCTATATCTGGCTGAGAAGGGCCTCCCTTTCATGGTCTTTCTCTTGATGGAATGTGCAGGAGGCCATGCAATGGACCTGCTGTATGATGAGATGCAGATCAAGTTTCTGAATCTTAACATCACAGCGCCTATACAGCCGATGAATCAAGGGGTTATTCCTGCATTTATGGCACTCTACTCTTGTGCGAGGATAGAGGGCCTCATCGCGGCAGTTGACAATGACAAAAACGACAAAGAAGGCTTCACGTTGAAAAAGTACTGCCGCAAGTACAACATTACGTCATGTTTGACTACCTTGCAGCAAGCATTGCAAGAAATGAAAACAGAAACCATCAGTTCTAGTTGGATGAAATTATTCATGATTACGCAGGATTCGCTCCTGACGAAATCCATCACTCAGCAGTGGAGAAGGCGGTGGCGCTGGCCCGCAAAATTAAGGATGAAGGATTTGTTGACATGATGGAAGAAGACATGAACAGATTTATCGAGGCCCATTCAGACCCGCTGACAGAAGAAGACCTCCTTGAAATGACGATGTTAGCAAGTGAAGAAGAGAGTGAAAGAGCAAGACTAAGAAATGAATAAGACTGAAAGCATGGCAAGGGCATCGCAACGCTTTGCACAAGAATTCGATGAGAACATGGATAGAGCTGTCGAGTTTTGCAGCTGTGTTGATAGGGTTATGGCATTATACAAGGGAATTTTTGCAACAAAAGAAAAAGCAACAACAGTAAATACCTATCACCATGTTCTTGACAAAATTGAAAAAGCCAGCTACACCATTAGCACCTCCAGCAAAAGAGCCTTCATGTGAACCTCGATCCTCTACGAGTAGAGTGGGAGCCTCTGTGCTTCTCTCACAAGCAGATGACGACAACCCAGCACCGATATCTGATGAGGATGAGGCGATTCAGAACTGCTTAAAATGCCTCATTATGCCTGTGCAGTAACGACATCATCATCATTCATCATCACATTCATTGAATTGTACAGGTCTATCATCATCATCAGCCTTATCATTGTCATCGACTTTGTTATCGTCATCATCGTTTCTGCAGCGTTGTCATCATCCTTACAGCTGAAGATACTACTGTCGCTGTTGAGTGTTAGAATACCATAATTTTGTATAGTATGAGAGAAAGACTGTGTGTGTGTGTGTGTGTGTGTGTGTGTGTGAATGTTTTGTATGCAGTAATTAAAACCTGCAAACTCTAGTAATATATACGAGTGAGTTCATGAATATTATTTGTAGATTTATGTAAAATATTTGTGAGTGATTGTAGTATACAAAGCAGAACTGCACTGTAATGATTTTATACTTTAAATAAAATAGATTTTAGGGGACATCCACTGTGTCATATATTATTTTTTCTAATTATTCAAAATATATACTATCTATATATGTTTAACACATGTAATACCTTCATCATATACATATTTCAAGTCATTTGAACAAAAGCTTTTTGATCTATCAACATAAATCAGGATTTAGAAAAAAAAAGTAGATACATTTTCCTCAGCTTATATGACACCATTTGTATTGAAAATCATATTATCAAAACTTCTTTATAAATCGGACAATTCTTTGTGACAGATTTTCTATCATCCCTTCTTTTTAATGATTCTTTTTCTTAATTTCCTTTGTCTAGACGTAAAATAATCATTCAAAAAGAGAAAAAGAAAATCAAAATTATGTTACACCAAAGTGTGTGATTTTTTTTCCCCTTTTCAATGATATCTTTCTCTCTGAAATTTAACAATAAATAAGTACTAAAAATGTATCTAAGTGTGAATAGGTATGTTTTTTGAGTTATTAGCTTCCAAAGATTTGCTTTAAATTTTAGGTTGTTTTGTTTAAGAATTCAATATATAATTATTATGATAGCCTTACTTTGTACTTTTATTGTTTATTCCTACATGAAGGCTCCATAAACGAGATATCTAAACCCTAAGTTTTCTAATACACTTGGCGTAAGGGTGTCATGAGTTTCTAGTGGCCTCTCATTGTTGCTAGAGTTTAGTTAGAATGTTCCAGCTTTGTACCCTTTTCCATGTGTCCTTCTCTTTTTGGTTCTTTTTGTTGCTCACTGCTTGATGTTTGTTCTTTCTATGACCTTAGGTAACATTGGCCTTCCTATGTAGTTGGCGAGGATGTTGTGAAAACACAATGTAAATACGAACTGCAAGTGAACAAACTCATGCATTATAACTTCTATACGTCTTTGGAAACTTAAGCTGTTCTTCTTTTAGTTCGTAGTTTACGTTCATCTACCCTCTACCAATGCGTTCCATCTC
>NC_090738.1:98234491-98239491 GCF_036898095.1 Palaemon carinicauda
ACTCAAGTTTTTGCAAAGAATGAAACAAAGCCACAACAAGTAAAGGTAGTTAATAATAGTCAAGTTGCGGGAATGATGTGTTATAATTGCAAACGTCAAGGTCACTTGATCGCGGACTGCAGAACAAAATTCTGTTTGATACATAATAGTTCGACTCATTCATTTAGTCAGTGCTACTCGCGTAAGACACAACAAAATCCTAGAAATACACAGTCAATTCCAGAGTCAGTTCCATATGGAAATAAAAAGAAAAATCCTCATTTTCACAATAAGAAGAAACAGCCAAACATCAATGTAGTTCAGAATCCGAAACAAACAAACACTTCATTCGCTAAAAGTAGTAAAATTGTCTGGGAATAGCGAGTGTACGAAAAGCAGTTAGTACGCTAGTAATAAGTAATTGAAGAGACTATAGAACATTTGCATTGTTAAAAATACATTTAAAAAAACATTTAAAAAATAAATAATTTTTTTCTCTCGGCATCTAAAAAAATATAAAAGCCGGAATGTTAAAAAAAAAAGAGAAAAAATATATAAAAATAACAGAATCTATGGGCATGTAATAAAATATATAAGCCCCATACACACACACATATATATATATATATATATATATATATATATATATATATATATATATATATATATATATATATATATATATATATATATATATATATATATATATATATGTACAAAACCGTGTTACGTGTATGTACCAGGAATTCGTGTTTGTGCACTAAAATTGAATCTTTGCCAAGGTAACAAATATTTTTATTATTTACCGTTTTGTGTTAATCTATGTTTCTGACAAAGGTAACAATTATTCTTTAACAAGTTACCGAATCATATATATATCAGTATTTTTTTTGGTACCATATAATCATTTGCTAGCAATGTACCATATATGTGATCTGTATTTATCATGCAATTTTTTTTTCTTTGCTTTGGTTATATCTTTTCATATGCATTATTGTTATTATTTTTTTAATGTGCCTATTTGGACATTTGTCCTCATTTGCTTATGGCTAAAGTTGAACAAAGAATGATACATATATCCAGTCACACCTAGTAAACATATTTTGGCGTGTTGTTAAATTTAAAAATAAAAAAAAAATTGAGATAGCTGACCGAGCTGATGTAATAGTTAGTTATTAGATGTTTAAAACACATGACGTAATATGTCATTGTGGAAGAAGCTAGCGTGAGATTTGCTGTAGTCAGACAAAATCATAACAGGATGCATTTTGCATCTCTCAGCAATGTAACATTTTTTTTAAGCATAAACACAAATGCATACCGTGTGAAAGATTGTGTCGCCACCGGATGCAGGTGTCTTCCTAGACTAATGTAAAGTTTACATATTGTGTTTAAATGCTGAGATAACTAAATATACGATATCTGTGATATCAATATTTTAGGCAGTTCTTATCTATACTTCACCTGAATTGGTCATCCGACCAAACCAGCTATACTCCTGTGATGGAGATGTTAACACTGTTGTTTTTAGAGAATAAACCATTTTAAAGTTGGCATGCTTGACTTTATTTCAAGACTCAACATCTCAAATAACACATACTCAATGTGTATTAATAAAAGTAGCACACTATATATATATATATATATATATATATATATATATATATATATATATATATATATATATATATATATATATATATATATATATATACATTTATATATATATATATATTTACACATTTATATATATATATATATATATATATATATATATATATATATATATATATATATATATATATATATATATATATATATATATATACATATATATATATATATATATATATATATATATATATATATATATATATATATATATATATATATATATATATATATATATATATATATATATATATACATATATGCAAAACCAAAAAAGAAAAAAATCTTTTATGTATAAGAGGTAACCAGTTGAAAAAAATATATAAATTGCTTATTTGATAAAAGCTGTAGGATTAGCAACTGAAAATATGAAGATTATTCCCAATTTCGGAAAAAAATTACATTTGTGATTTTGGCATTACCATTAGTTATATTCAGTGTGTGACGTTTTAAAATTCGTGCTTAGTTTGTCATGATTAATTCTTAAAATTTCCGGGAATACTATTCATAAAAAAGAATTCGAACTACTAAACTTCTGAGTCATTCCTTCTTTCCTGAAGAAGTTAAAGCAATTATGTAAGGTGTTATATATCGAATGATTAGTTCTGTAAAAATTACTGGATAAAATGGTAAACTGTGAAAAAAAAAAATTAGCGAAACCAAAAAATCATCTTTCCCAACATAATTCGCTTGGAAAAATCTGTTTTGACAAAGGTTAATTTCATGGCATCATGAAATCTGTCATAAAAGTTCAATGTCATTCAATATGATAAAAAAAAAAAAAAAATCTTAATCGTTACCAAATCTTATTCATGGTTTATTTCCTATAAATATTTATATATGTCATTCAAATAATTATTCCTTATTGCTGTTATCATGATCAAATAAATACTCTATTTATCCACAGACGAATTTTATTAACTATCAATTTACTCTTAGTTTCACACATTTCCTTACGGGTTTATATTCTGTAAACATTTATAATTTTCTTTCATTTGACTATTTCTTTTAGCCTTGTAGGAATTTTGTATATGGATAAAAGAAAACATTCCTTAACATAAGAATTTAATCACCTTTCCCAATAGAAATTTCATGGTATCTATTTCTAGGTATTTACTGCGCTTTCAATTTAAAATTTATTGCTGACAAAGCAACGATAAAATCTCAAAAATCATATTTTTAGTCCCTTTTCTCTATTACTGTTTTTGATATGTTAACATCTTTGGAGACAACAGAAGCAAGAACCAAGATACTACCCTTCTTTAGCGAGAAATATTTTCCTTCCTTTTTGTCTTTCACATATCTTCTTTCGTCGCCCCATAATTGACGGAAGTAATTGGCCATTACCCGCTTCCTTGCCTCTGTTCTCTTTCATTTAATAACCAATGCGCAAACAACATAACTATGGGAGTATATTTTTGGAGATATTGTTACCTTTTTTATAAATTTTGGGACACAAAACTATTTCTCTAAGTTATGTTCGATCCTCATATAAATCCTGTTTACATTGCTTTTCATACAGTTTATTTATTCTCTTATTTCCTTTCCTTACTGAGCTATTTTTCCCTGTTGGAACATCATGCTTTTCAAACTCGGATTGGCTAGTAATAATAATAATAATAATAATAATAATAATAATAATAATAATAATAAAAACAACAACAACAACAACAACAATAATAATAATAATAATAATAATAATAATAATAATAATAATAATATCTTTATTCATGAGTTAAGATAATTACAATGTATACTTTCTAATATTCTATAACAATTACTCATAACACGAGGAATCATATCGAACTGATAAAAACTAGAAATTTCTATTTCTGATTATATTTAATTCTATGAAGCGTGAAGTAGATAGTGAACGGAGACGTATTGATCTAAAAGCTCAAGATAGAGACGACTGGTGAATCTAAGTGATGGCCTCTGCGTCAATAAGAGTAGGAGATGATGATGATGAGGATGATTACATAATGCTGTAAAATCTGAAATAACCACTTTATATTATGTGTCCAAATAATTGAGCATCATATCACTGAATCCTACCTGAGATATATCTCTTTGTAAACTAAATTAAACTTATGAAAGCTTATCCATTAAGGCGTCTATGTGTAAGCAAATGTTTAAAGTTATGGCTTGATGTTAGAGTAATATAGCCTTATTCTACCTCTGACAACAGTTCATAAAGTATTCCATAGCCTCAGATGTTTTCATTGCGTTTTCTCACCAAAGATCACTTCATGATTCTGTCTCAAAATTTCTTACCTACACCTTTGAAATTATTCATCAGGACTCAATATTACTTTGCACTATGGCTAATAATCTATATTCATTATATAAACTTAAAAGTCATATACCTCCGCAAAAATAATAATCATTGAAGACTAAAATGACAATGACACCTTTTTGACGTCATCCATAGCTTAAAACAGAAATTAATAACGAATATCCTAACTATTGTCTGTCTGTCTGTCAGAAGAACACTCCCCAACGGTGAGCAGTAACGACATGACATTCACACTATTTTTGTTTTGAAGTCAATTGTACTATTTTCAGCTTTCATCTGTCTTAGGTTAGAGTTCTCTTGCTTGAGGGTACACTCAGGCACGCTGTTCTGTCTTGTTTCTCTTCCTAGTGTTTTGTTAAAGTTTGTATAGTTTATAGAGGAGATATTTATTTTAATGTTACTCTTCTTAAGAATTTTATTTTTCCTTGTTTCCTTTCCTCACTGAGCTATTTTCCCTGTTGGAGCTCCTTGGCTTATAGCATCCTGCTTTTCCAGTTGGGGTTGTAGCTTAGCAAGTAGTAATAATAATAATAATAATAATAATAATAATAATAATAATAATAATAATAATAATAATAATAATATCGGGACAAATACGCATTACACGAATTTCTCGACGATATCATTTGCAATTTAAAGCCTCTCTCTCTCTCTCTCTCTCTCTCTCTCTCTCTCTCTCTCTCTCTCTCTCTCTCTCTCTCTCTCTCTCTCTCTCTCTCTCTCTCTACACATACACAGAGACACACAGACACAAACAGGCACACACACATATATACCGATTATATATATATATATATATATATATATATATATATATATATATATATATATATATATATATATATATATATATATATATATATATATATATATATACATATATACATTAAATACACAATTTTACGTTTATTTATGATAAATAAAATAACCCACAGTGTATGAAAAATAAAAGTTTATTTAGCTTTCGAAGGGACCATCTCCCCTCCTCTTCAGAATACAAATGGTTACAAATTTTTGAAAACGAGGTACAGAAAGGTTCGCAAGAGATAAAAAG
>NC_090738.1:98249491-98274491 GCF_036898095.1 Palaemon carinicauda
TGTCGGTCATGAAGACAAATACACATCTCAATCATTTCACCAATATCAGTTTATGTTAGTTTCTCTACGTTACTATACCTGGAGTCGAATCAGTAATATAGTTTTGATCTGTAAGATGACATATGAGTTGATTTGACATTCAATTTACTGATTCGATGTTTTGATTACACATAAACTGGAGCGAAGATTTCACGAGAAAAGCAATAGTTGGTCTTCGAAAGGAGGTGACTCGAAGTTATGTAACACCTTGTCAATCTAATTTTATGTTTTATGAAGTTTATCTATAAGAAACATTTTTGTTTCTGATGCCAAGAATAAAACTCAGTATAAGAGTACTCAAATTTTTTGTAGATTGTATTCGTTATTTGTCTTCATTTGCAAATATATGAGGTGAAATATTTTGAAACTCTTGCTTACTTTGTGTCTTGCTTTTCATCTGGCATGGAAACTAAATGATTAACTTGTCCTAATTCAAACTTATTCCTACCAGAACCTCAACAATTTTATATTAGACTGCCTGGAGAAAGGGTTAGATGTTTTGAAATCATCTGTGTCTGAGAAGGTATGAAGGCGGAGAACACATTCCTTTTTGATATATAAGTTCCATCCAATTCTGTTTCCTTTGAAATATATCGGGATTATCTCTTTCAAGAACTAAGATATTTCCCCCTTTCTATTGATCTGAAATAACTAATGGAATCATAACAAAGTTTGTTATTCTTCCATAAGTTTATCTTATGAAACATTTCAACTGTACTTTCTGCAGTTGTGAAATACTGAAAGGAAAGGATATGTCTTGTAACCATCCTGGAATAACTAACCAAGATAAAACGTTTTTACATATCCAATAACAGTGATAAGAAATATAGGAGACTTTAGTAAGAGGCGAGTTATCCTACACGCTCTTTAAGCATCATTTATGAAAACTTTCCTCTTGTGCAGGATGGACAAGACTTGAATTAACACAGGAGACTCAGATGTTGGATTAATTTACTAACAGATGGATATCTCAGAGACGATCGTCGTGTTTGGATGGAATTTCTTTCTGGTTCCTCACGATCCTCAGTTCATTGTTTCCTCCACTGAATAACGCGATGTTATTTTCTGGTCTATTCTGAAATAGTTGTTTACTGAAATAGAAAGCTCCGGCAGTAAGGGTATTTCGTACTCAGTTGTCAAAGACTATAACCGCTGATTGATGTTTTTTTTTTTTTTTTTTTTTTTTTTTTATAACTTGCATTTCTGGTAGTCGTTTTCATAAGCAAAAGATAAAATATTTTGGAAATATGACCTCTTGCATAGATCGAAGATGAAGTTCATTCTATAGGAAGTTTTTTTTTTTTAAATGTGATGTTATTGTTCGATATAAATGTTTATTTTTTCTGTTTATATTGATAAATCTGGTTATATATTCTTTGTAAAAACTTTTAACAAAAAAGAAATGGTTTTTATTGTCGTTTTAATGTTAATGTTCATATTCCACAGTAGTTATTATTTTTCTAGTTATGAAAACTATTTTATTTGTGTCTTTAGTAAATGAAAAAATACATAAATTCATGGAGTAAACCAGTAAGTTTTATCTTTTTAAAAGGGGCATATTAATAGATATTAATATTAAAGACAAATCATCAATAGATATGTTGATATATACATTATAAGATATATATAGAGAGACAAAAAGTAAATTGTGCAATGGACGACTAACTAAGAAATTCATCAAATAAACACCCAAATAGATAATAAAATACACGAATAAATAAATAACTATACCATCTACTAACACTAAATATTTATGGGAAACCCTTTCCTTCAATAGCCGCTGTAAGTGAAAATAGTATGAACTCATAAAAATGTGGTTGCTGTAACAGACCAGTGTATGATTCAAGGATTTGCGGTATTCTAATGGTATATTTGTATTACAATATCATTAATTTCCCAGGAGAAAGGACTTATATTTTCATATCCGAGTGGCATGACACCTCAAGAATAACCGAGTATATCAAACAGTATATCTAGTAGATAATCTTTTTTATTGTTGAATTTTTAATTCTGCTCACCTCCTAATTCCACCGATCTTTTTTCCCCATGAGGGATTCAACTACATCGCGAGAAAACTAAGAAACGCATTGATTGTTAAAACAGTACAAGTTGCAAGCATAATAATAGCAAACGATAATTTTTAATGACGAAAATTTTATTAACTATCATTCCCTTTCATTGTAAAAAAATTCAAATATTATATGCGAATGATAGATTATATATAGATTTATTATTGCTTTTTGTTTTGACAATAATGTCATCATTATGAGAGACTTGCCTTTACAATTTGGGAATATTGTAAGTTTATATAAAAATTATATATATATTAGAAATACATATAAAATCTCAATAAAATCAAATTAGATGTGTTGAAGGTTGTAAGGACCCTGGAGAGGCTCAATACTCAACCATGGTTTCAATTTGCAGTGCCGCTAATTATATTGCTATTTATTAATTTTGTATTCGTTCCTATTTTTTTTTCTTTTTTTTTCTTTTTTTATGTTTTCATGTGGAGAATATATATTGGGCCTTCTTCTTTATATCTAGTAATAATTGTAGTTTTGGTAACTTAATCATACTTCCAGAGTTTCAAAACCTTTGGGTTTGCTGTTTGAACAGCGCTTACGGCTGGAGTATCATATTAGTGATCTCTTAACTTACCGTTCTTGATGAGGTGTAGATGGAGATGGTTTGGGCATGCTCTTCGTACTCCCCAAAAGATATTAGTTCACCAAATCCCAGCTGGGCTCCACAAGGCACTAGAAGAGTTGGAAGACCCAGGCTTTCATAGCAGAGGACTATGAACTGTGAAGTAGTAAAAGATAAATGGAGAAGTATTGAATTAAAAGCTCAAGGTAGAGACGACTGGCGAAATCTAACCGAGGCCCTTTGCGTCAAAAAAAAAAAAAAAAAAAAAAAAACGTAGGAGATGAAGATGAATTTACTGTTCATGTGAAATTGGGGTGGGGGTGTTCAGGAGGAATATATATATATATATATATATATATATGAGAGAGAGAGAGAGAGAGAGAGAGAGAGAGAGAGAGAGAGAGAGAGAGGGAGAGAGAGAGATGCCTATATTATGCACCTTTTACTACTCACGAATATGTATATGTATATGTATATTTGTAAATCCTGGAAGTCATATTCTAACATGACAATTTTGGAGATTAATATGTTTTGAAATTTAATTTAATTTCAGATTTACCAACAAAAACTGTGTACATAGCTTTACCATATCTTTGAAAGACTATTCGTTGTGTTTTTTTTTTTTAATCTGAAGTTCATTTTAAGAATTATCCCTGTGATTTATACATGTAGTTTAAATAAAGCGTAGCGGGCTGCTATTGAATAAGATGGGAGAATTAAGTTACAAGAAAGCACTATTACAGAGCTTCAAATAAACATCTAATGTTCAGGTTATATTTTGGCAGAGTTATCAACCATACTTATGTACCGTGATTTCTCATTACTACATAATAATGATTAGTTTCTGTGATATATAGTAAAAAGAATCACTAATTTCTAACAAGGTTTATATAGAAATTCTGTACCTAATTCTGGTTAATGAAACTGATCTATATGATATATATTACATGCAGTTCACAGAGAGGATCCAATAATTGTTCCAATTGCTTTAAATGATCATTTGTATCTATTGGAAAGAGTTGGAAACTATTAAATATAGTATGTTTGATCTCTTTCTGTGCTTAATTCATTTTTTTCTCTTTTTTTTTTCAAATCACAAATGGCATAAATTTGCCATATTTATGTATATATAATTCATAACATAAGCAATTTTTGAATGCAAATTCTACTGCTTCTATGAATTTAAAAGTAAACTGTGAATCACTGAAACCTGCCATCTATTCTAAGTACCAAAGCTAAGTATAGAAGAGAATGACAAATAGCATATTTTATCTTTGTTCATTCCTATACCTGAAATGTTGTCAGTGATTGTCTTAGTATTGAGGAGATTTATTATCTAGATTAAGAATTATGCCCATTCAAATCTCGGTTACATATTTTTTTTTTCTAATCAGGCAAGATCTCTGATCGTCTAGTATATTTTCAAAACGGAGATGAATGAAAAATTATTAGCTGTCGAAGCATTTAATATAATGAGGCTCATGACTTTATGAATTTGGTGATGAAGCTCTTAGGAATGAATATTATTCATACAAATTCACTTTTAAAAATGATCTGACTTTTGGAAAAAAAAAAAAAAAAAAAAAAAAAAAAGAATTAATGGAATCCTAATTTAGCCCCGCCTACTGTATGAATCTGGCAAGTGTTAATGGTCATCCCATCAGCAAAATGGTCCAGTGTGGAAATCAAATATTTCCAGTTCCACTGATAGAAAAATGCTTATTATGAATGGCATGGAAACTGACCGCCCCCCCCCCCCCCCTCCAACCATCCACAGATATAAAAAACTTAATCAAGTCCATGGAATTGTATGACTGAGTTTTCATAGATGGATTATTGTATTTCGCACTATAAATGGTTTCCACTGATTCATTCTTAGGAATTATTTTTGTAATACACGATGGTCAAAATATTATCATTTGTAATTTATGCATGAAATATTAATCATCATTTAACATATTGAAAATAATTGAATATATATGTTGTATGGGAAAATATAATAAATATAATATAATAGCAAATGGGATATTCATTTTACACTATATTCTGTGTAAGACCACATGACTTACCAATATCAAATCTTCTTACGACATTTATGCTTTGTAAAATAATTCATATTAGAAGTTTCCGCACTGTATCTTGACCGATGTGGGAAACGTCCTTGACTGGTGAAGGTCAGAATGGGGTTCGAGTCCCACTCACACATATTAGTTTCTTTGGTCACTGCAACCTCCCCCTCCTTATGAGCTAAGGATGGTGGGTTTGGGGCAGCCTATGGGTCTATCTGCTGAGTCATCAGCAGCATTGCCTGGCCCTCCTAGCTTGAGTGGAGAGGATGCTTGAGCGCTGATTATATGTCACTTTCCCCTGCCTGTGCCATTCATGAGCGGCCTTTATGGGCTCCATAGCTATCTTCATTAAAAGAAGTCAATTCAGCAATACCTTCAAATATTGATATCTTCACTTCCACAAACAACATACTGCTACTTTTCTTGCTTCCCTTAACTTATGAATCACTTCTTTTCTCGTCGTATCATACTCCTCCTTAACATTTAATCCAAGCTAATTAAACGTGGCACCCACCTCTATTCTATCCTTAATCTAGCATTCTTTATTTCACCACACTACTTTCGATTACTGCACTAACTTATTCTTGCTCAGATTAACTCTTACCTTTCGTCTTTAACAAGCACTTTCAAATTCCCTTACCAGCGTCTGAAGGGCCCTTTTGTTTCCCCCAGTCATCAGATAATCGCTTTAAATTTTTTCCTAATTCATAATTTTGCGTCAACATTCACAGTTCCTTCTTTGATATCTCTCATCACACCCTTGATATTGAAGTTGAAGAGTCACTCCTCTTTTGTCTGATCCCTTTTCACACAGGAGCATTTATTGTCTTTCCCAAATACTCTAATATATGTTTTAGAACCTGTTATTATTACTATGTATTTTCTATACTGTACTTTCCGCAGCGTTTCTCGACTAATTTCAACATTCTAGTTTTGTAGGTCCGTGCATCTTTCATGAAATTACTTACTATTACTATGAAACTTTTCACATAACTGATTCATAACGAACACTTGATCCACATAACATCAGCTTTGGCCAAACTCAAACTCTTCATTTCTTATTTATCCTTCTGTCACCTATCCTACATCCTTAATAAAATTCCTATCATGCACCTCACCTGCTATACTAAAATATATTATGCAAAAATAACTAATAAAATTATCTTTATCATATTCATATTTATACGACTAAAAAAATATTCCTTTAATACACTAATTTCATAATGTTCCCTTAGCCAAACATAATTTAAATTCCCTCAGCATCATATCAATTAGACTTTCACCCCTGGACTGTATCATCTCACGTTTACCAACATTAGCTCTTGATGTCTGTCATTTCTTTTGTCACCTGGTAGCCTTTCCTTCACCTCTGACAGTCACTTCCAATAAAATTTTCAGCATTGAACAAAACCTTTCAAGTCTTGCACCACTCAGCTTTTTCTCTGTTATCTTCCAGATTCAGCAAACCTTCAAAATATCAATTCCTTTAACCCAAGAATGCATGAACGTCTGACAACATCTCTCCGGTTTATGTTTTATTCTTATATTCACTTGTTCTTCAATCTTTCTCTCCAGATTTACTTCCCTTGAAAGAGGTATCTAATTCTACTGAAGATTCCATCGCCTTCTCTCCTCTGTATTATTTGCTATCTTTTTCTTTCTCATTTTATCATTGGCTCCCAGCATCCAACAATATGTCGGCACATGTAATTCTTCTTTTAGCTTGTAACTGCACCTCGAATAATTTTCTCCACTTTACCACTAAACTTACATTCTTCTCTCTCTCTCTCTCTCTCTCTCTCTCTCTCTCTCTCTCTGTATATATATATATATATATATACACACATATAATCTCTCTCTCTCTCTCTCTCTCTCTCTATATATATATATATATATATATATCTATATATATAATGTACATATTCTCTCTCTCTCTCTCTCTCTCTCTCTCTCTCTATGTATATATATAAATATATATATATATATATATATATATATAAATATATATATATATATATATATATATTTATATATATATATGCATATACTCTCTCTCTCTCTCTCTCTCTCTCTCTCTATATATATATATATATATATATTTATATATATATGCATATACTCTCTCTCTCTCTCTCTCTCTCTCTCTCTCTCTCTCTATATATATATATATATATATATATACATATATATATATATATATATATTGGTGTGCTACTGTCTTAAGCACACATTTGAGTATGAGTTGTTTTCAGATGTATTTAGATGGTTTATTGAACACATCTTGGTGGTTTTTAAGTTTTATTGTATATAAACAACTGAGTTAAACATCTCCATCACTGGAGGAAGCTGTGTTGGTCCACATGACCAATTCTGGTGAAGTTTAGATAAGAACTGAACAAATTACTGATATCCCAAAAATCGTACACTTGCTTTAATTTGGATAAGTGACGGAATCGGAAGACACCTGCATCCGGTGACGTCACAAACTTTCACACGAAGAGTTAATGTGTTGACACTAAGAAAGAATGACAACTTAGCATCTTACATCCTGTACACAATTTGAGTTGACCATAGCAAATCTCACGGCCAGCTCTTCCAACCAACATGACATATTACGTCATTTGTTTTAAACATGTAATATTACTATTCTAATCATTACATATGCTCGGCCAGATATCTCAATTTTTTTTTTTTTTACAAAAATTTAACAACAAGCCGAAACATGGTTATTAGGTGTGACTGGACATACGTATCATTCATTGTTCAAAACTAGCTATATCCAACTGAGGACGAATGTCCAAATAGGCACATCAATATTAATAACAATAATGCATACAAAAAAGATATTACCAAAGCAAAAAGAAAAATGCATGATAAAACCAAGATCATATATATGGTACATTGCTAGCAAATGATTACATGGTACCAAAAAACAAAACAAATTCTGACTTACAAATGATTCGGTAACTTGATAAAGAATAATTGTTACCATTTGTCAGAAAACAAGATACTCAATATTCAGTGCACAAATACGAATTCCTGGTACGTATCACGTACCACGGTTTTCGTACATATATATATATATATATATTTATATATAGGGCTGATACATTTTATTAGATGCCCATAGATTCTGTTATATATCTTATATTTTTTTTTTTTTTTTTTTTCTCTTTTCTTTTTTAACATTCCGGCTGATATATTTTTTATTAGATGCCGAGAGAAAAAATGATTTATATCCTTTTTTATTTTATTTATTTTTTTAAATGTTATTTTTAAATGTATTTTTTTAACAATGCAAATGTAGAGAATTTCTTTAATTACATATTACTAGCGTACTAGTCAGCTTTTCATACAAACATCATCCTGACAAATTACTCCCTTAGCGAATGAGGTGGCCACTCATACAGCTTTGAATTGTATCAGGTAAGGGGTATTGTCAGGGCTATTCAACTCGTTCCTTTGTAGCTGCTTGCTGTGCCGTAACCTACGCCAAACAAGGATGTTCACGGCGATAAAAATTAACGCCGTTCCAAATAAACCTGCTAGTAATATAGGTTGAAGAATCTCTGTGTAAGTCGGCGACAGGTGGTCCTTTTCGGTAAGTTTCATTAAGTGTTTCGCCACACTTCCTTTATAGGGGAGAGGAAGTGCGGGGCGTTGTAGAGGTCCACGTGAAGTTCGCGAAGTAAGCCACGTTCTCTGATGATTGTCCGTAGGCCAGTCACCATGGAATTCGGGGAAGTCCCGATACAGCCATCTGCTGCGACGAAGATGTGGTTGTAGGATGTGGATCCGTCAGGGCATGATATATTGAAGCCGTCCTTGTCGTATCGTATCCACGAGCCATTATTTAGTCTGCAATTGAATTCTTTATTGTCAAAGGGATAAAAGCTTATCCAGACAATTTTCACTTGTATGGGAGAGAGCACCGTCTAGCACTATACCTAACTCGCATGAATCCATCAAGTTTTTACGGAATTCAAATGAGTCAGCTGTACATATTTTTCTATCCATTGCGTACTGAACAGTGAGTTAATTGATTTAAGTCTTTAATGACCGTATATGTTTCCTTGTCTGGGGAAATCAATACGTGTCCTGTCAAACTGGATATTACTGGATTTGAGTGATTCGTCATGAAAGTCGGAAATGGTGATATCCTGTAAGATTGCCAGGCATCAGAAGAATTCAAAGGGAATTGTAATCCTAACCTTGTTATTATCTACGTTTACTGTAATTAGGCTGTAATAAAATTCTAACCTATGTTCGTCTAACAAAGGAACATAGCCTAGTTTATCCCTAGTGTTCTCCAGAACTAATTTTAAGTAACGTATAGGCAACAAATTGGGCGACAATACAACCTTTAGTTGCTAACGTGATAGCTTCTACATAATCCTTGGATTTCTCAATGAAATGTGCAATTCTGTTATGTATGTGATCTATCTTTGAATCATAATACGTTAATGTTGCTAACAAATCCTGTACTTCCATAATTTGAACGATATTATCTGAATGTTCATTTAACAAATCCATAATTTTATTGATTGAAGCTAACTGATCCCTTAGTTCTGACATAATCAATTCATCTTTATGAGTCAAGAACTCAATTTTCTTATTTTGATTACTAATTTTAAGACGATTGGAAAGTCCTAAACCTAAACTTGCAACAGACCCAAAGATGCTTAATGCAGCATAAATGAACGGATTCCGTCTTTCTTTTTGTTCGTGTCCTACAGTCCACATCAAAAGGTCATAAGCCAAAGATCCTGTCTCTCCAGTCTTATTTTTTAAGTCATCAGATAGCATCTCTGCAACTTTAAATGTTGATCCAAGCAAACTCTTAGTAGTCAAATGAAAATGTCTCCTATGCAACTCATCCAATGATGCAGAAAACCTTGAAATGGCGGTTCTTTAAGCCTAGTGACATCATTCTCTTGAAGAAAAATTGCTTGCATATGCACTTCGACAATTACGTTGGTTGATGTAATAAAAATGTCTTCTTGTCTTTCAACTATATTGCCATATTTAAAATATATATTCTTAGTCTTAGAACTCATCCCATACGAAAAAAATGTCTGAGCGAACAATATCACTCCCAACAACAAAAAATTCATCTTGGAAACCTGTAACGAGAAAAAATATATGTAATTACTCCTGTATTAAAAAGAAAACTTTTTAGTTACAAAAATTTAAAATTTTTCCTCACTTCTTTTTAATTTCTTATGTGAGACAATGGTACTATTCTCTCATCCGTGGGTTGGGCTACGTTTTGAATTCTAAACCTATTGGCCGTTAATATTTCCAAAATGTTAAATGGGCCTTCAAACTTAGGTGTTAGTTTTTAGTTGAGCCCTTTTCTGACATTGATTTGAATATAGATGTTATCACCCACGGTATATGTTTTAGTTGGTTTCGCTATTTTATCATGATTCCTTTTCATTATGATTTGTGATTCTTCTAAATTCTTTCGAAGGATATCATATCGACTTATACTTGCATTTATACATTCTTTTAAAGGATTTGATAGATTAGTTGTAGGCGTTAATACATGGAAAGGTGTTCTAACTGGGGTACCATACAATGCTTCATGCGGTGACATTTTAATTGATATATGATATGAATGATTCAGAGTACTCAGTGCCGCCGGTATTGCCAATATCCCAGTTGGGGTCTGATCCCCCTAGTGTTACCCTTAATATATTTAATATCTTCCTATTTGCTCTTTCCACTAGCCCATTAGACTCTGGGTGATATATCATGGTATTAACCTTCTTTATGTTGAGGAATTCACACAATGAGATAAGAAAGTGATTATTAAATTCACCACCCGAGTCTGAGATTATCATGTGTGGAATTCCATATTTACAAATGTAACACTCGTAAAACTTCCTAGCGCATTCAATCGCAGTTTTAGTTTTAAGCGCTATTAGTTCTGTATATCGAGTTAAAGCATCTATAATTACTAAGAGGTGCTTATTCCCTCTGTCTGACTCGTAAAATCCTGTTAACAAATCTAAATGTATTCTTTCAAAGGGTTGATTGGGAACAGGATAAGTTCCTAAGCTAACAGGTGGTTTTCGTATGCCCTTTGTTTTCCTGACATGTGCGACAATTAGCTATGTGTCTTTTTATATCTGTAAAGCATTGTATGCCAATAAAACAATGATTTGGCTTTCTGTGACATTAATGAGAACCCAGGGTGTCCATGTAATGGATTTGAATGCAACCAATTCAGGACAGTGGAAACAAGTGAGTTTGGTACTACTACCTGGTCGTTAGTTACATGTGGTGTATTGCGGGTTTTCCTTGTCACAGTTCTACACAGAATATTATCTTTGATTACATAATTCTGCTGCTTATACTTTATATATTCTTTTCTTTATGATTGCCTTTCAAAGCATTTATAATTGTTTCTATTTTCTGATCTTTTCTTTGCTCAGTCTGTAACAATTCAGCACTCCAGCCTAAATCTTCTTGTTCAGATATTGTTTTTTACAATAGGCATGGATGTTGATATATCTATTAATTCAGCTAAAGACTCCGTACAAGATGACACGGGGTTGCGTGATAATGCATCCGCAATGATATTTGCTTTCCCAGGTAAATACCCCGATTCTTGCGCCAAAATCTTGAATGATTAAATGCCACCGAGTTCGTTTAGGGCTGTGATTGAAGCCTTTAAAGAACTCTGTTAGTGGTTTATGGTCAGTAAGAACCTTAACGGGATAAACCGTAAAATTATGAACTTAAAATGCACTAGCGAATTAACAATAGCTAGTCCTTCCTTGTCTATTACTGCATATTTACTTTCGGAAGTTCTCAATTTTCGAGAATAGAAAGCTATCGGGAAAAACTGTTTATCATATTGCTGAAGCAATACCCCTCCCACTCCTAAGTCTGAGGCGTCTGTTGCAATGAAGAATTCCTTACCGAAGTCAGGAAATTTTAAGATAGGAGAACTACACAGTTCATCTTTCAAAGTATTAAACGCCTGTTGATGTTGCTCAGACCATATGAAATCTACGCCCTTCTTCGTAAGAGTCAGTTAAAGGAGCGGCTATTATTGAATAGTTGCGTATAAAACGCCTGTAATATCCACTACAACCCAGAAATTGCTGTATTCCCTTGACATTAGTAGGTATGGGAAAATTACGTATAGCCGACACCTATCATGGACTACTTTAAGACCTTGGCTTGACACCTATGAAACCCAAATATATCAATTTCTGTTTTGAAAAATTCACACTTACTAATCTTTACCCTTAAGTTATGTTGTCTTAATCTCTGTAGTACTAGTTCTAACTTACGTAGATGTTTCCTCTAAGGTGTTGGAAAAGATTACAAGATCATCCATATAGGCATGCAATATATCCCCTAAACAAGTCTCCAAACACTATGTTAATCATTCTTGTAAATGTTATAGGAGCACAACGTAAACCAAAAGGCATCCGTAAAAAATTCATAATGTCCCCTGGCTGTGCTGAAGGCTGTGTATGGGATACTATCTTCTTCTAATGATATCTGGTGAAAGCCTTTAAGTAAGTCCAAACTGGTAAAATATTTATTCTGACCTAACAAAGACAAAATATCGTCAGTACATGGCACTGGGAATCGATCAGGATCGTTTCCTCCCCTCGTTTAGACGACGAAAGTCGACGCAGATACGCCATGTTCGATCTTTTTTCGGTACAACTATTAAAGGAAAATTATAAGGGCTATTTGATTTTCTAATGACTCCTTCCTCTAACATTTTACCTACTTCATCATTTATTTCATTCTGGAATTTCATAGGGAGTCTGTACGAGGGTACATATATAATTTTCTGTTCTTGTCTTTTTAACCTTATTTGATGCTCGATCACATCTGTTTTCCCTAAGGATCCATCCGTAGTGGAAAAGACATCTGTATATTTTATTTAAAAGTTCAAAAAATTTTCTGCTGAATTTTCTTCGTCTTGAATGTCCTTACTGATTTTATTTTTAATAGATCGTAAAAGGGATTCATCCGCAACTGATTGAGAGTGATTGATTTCAGCAACGGTAAGAATACGATGTTTATAAACTTCTACATCCAAGATATGTTGATTTTTGTGAATTACTAAAGTGTTATTTAAATGATTACAGACTTCGATATTACATTGCTGATGTGAGCCTACTGTATAAATAGCTTGTGTGACAGACAATCCGTTGGTTTTCAAAGTATCGGAAAGGATTAATATTTCAGATCCCGGTAGTCGTTTTCTTTATTTGCACTATTAAATTCGAAGGTATGTTTGGTTCGATATATTGCGTGCAAGATGATATTACGGGTGAACGAGAATTCTGCTGGGTCGCGTGTATTATTTCTTTATTAGTGAGACAAGTTATTGGTTCTTCAACGTACGTTACGGTTACATTTGTCGTCTCCTTTTTATCCAAAACTGACTTTAAAGTATTAGAAGACTTATAGAATTTCCCTTTGATATACACGCCGTGCTTTGCAGGAGCTAAGATAATGTTTTGATTTCCCATAGATGGGTATCCTATAATTACAGCTGGATACATATTAATGTTTTTCACAACAACAAATGTATCGGCAAACGTGCGATTACCGACTCTGAACTGAATATGAGTTATGCCTATGACGTTTAATTCATTATTTCCTATACCTGAAAGTCTGATTCCTGATTTTTTCAATCGGAAAGTTCGAAAACAACAAATGATGCGTCTTCAAATCCATAATATTACGTGGACTACCAGAGTCAAAAAATAACGTAAAGGATTTGTGTTCTAAATTTACAGCATATAAGGTTGGCCGTAACTCATTTTGGCTTATTATTGTATTGAATTCGTTGCAAATCTACGGGAGCATGCACTGTTTTACTTAATTCGGCCGTGTGTGTTTCATAGGAAAATCTATTGTCCTCACAATTATCTGATAAAACATTAAATTGATTATTCAATACTATTGATGTTGACATAAATGACCTTGACCCAACATCACTCTCTTCCCCTCTAGAGTTAACTATGTGGGTATTTGCTTTGCTCTGCACATTCTGAAAATTAGGCTGACTTTGCGAGGTCTGGTTTGACGGCCCAGGCTCAGCGATATTTGAAGAAGTGTTTTGTTTGTTTCGGACTCTGAACTGCATTGACATTTTGTTGTTTCTTCTTATTGTTAAAATGAGGATTTTTCTTTTTATTTCCATATGGAACTGACTGTGGAATTGACTGTGTTATTTCTAGGATATTTGTTGTGTCTTACGCGCCGTAACATTGACTATAAGAATGTGATCCTGTGTTGTGAACTGAACAAAATTTCGTTTCTACAGTCTGCGCTTATGTGACCTTGACGTTTGCAGTTGTAACACGTCACTCCCCGCTACTGGATTATTAATTACGTTCACTGTTTGTGGTTTTGTTTCATTCTTAGCAAAAACTTGAGTTAACACGGGATCGAGATCTGGACACTTGGACATGTGCTTCTTTATCTGTTTATAGACATGCCAATTCCGTACTTGCAGGCATTAACTTCTTATCAAAGCACCGCACTAAAGCTTCAGGCAACATAAGTGTCATGCAAGTTAAATACATTAATCGTAAAAAAATCTTTCACGGAGATATTATCGTTAGTAACCCAAGTGGAATTACCTAAAATGTCCTGATATTCGTTAAGCCTATCAGCTATGAGAGCTGCTCTCTCAACAACATTAAGCCGATTCATAGTGGCTTGATTAAGTGTATTTCGTTAACGTTAACACCACATCCAAAGCTTCTTCACCCCCATAGATCGCGCGTAACCTAACTTTGAAATCATCCCAAGTAACTGCTTCCTGAAATGAAACACCTCTTAAATACGCACTCGCATCCCCCTTAGAAAAATCTATAAAACTTTTAGCTTCTTGTAATTGTACAAAAGGATCTACGATTTGTTTGGCATTTAAATGGGCATCAACGGATGAAATCCATGACTCCACATTTTGTGGCAAGAACCCGTTGACACGGCCTTGAAAAGGAAGGATTGCTGACCTGGCATTTACAAGCGTCACAATTGGAGGAGGATTAGCCTGGCCTACACCACTAGGTCCAGGGGTAGGGCTGACAGGAGGAGCCATGACTGCTGTATTTCTTTTTTTTTTTTCTATCTCTTTGACCCCTTTCAATCCTATCAAAATATCTATATGAGTACAGACGCCCACTGCGTAAACGCATATGTATAATAAAAATTCCCCCCAACAATGTTACTAATCCCAATACATTTCCCCCCAAGAGTTTATGAAAGAAAAAAGGAATTAGCACAAAGAAAGAAAAATTCTAAATGAGAATTCGGAGTTTCTTATAACAAAGTTTAGGAATTCACTCACCCCAGTAATAATTGACTAACGACTTGTGATAACTACACTTCACTGCACAAACTGAAATGAATACAAAATCTTTGTACTTAGCTTATATATGAAGTCGAGTCGTCTCTCTCTCTCTCTCTCTCTTGATGTTTTGTTAGCGATGTCTCGTTCTAGTTTCTTGTAGAATGTAGGTCTTCCTGGATATGTTTTGCAATAGTTGAATGCCAGTCCTTGGGTTTCCTAGGATGTTGATTGAAGATTCTATTTGTATACTAACATATGTTGGTGTTAGCATTTTCGTTTGACTTAGTCAAAATTGTAGATATTTGTAGATAGTTCTGAGTTCTTGAAGATCTTTATCAGGTATTACAGCTTTTACGTTGAAGTCTTGAAGATATATCTCTGGTTTTACAGCTATTTATTTTGAAGTCTTGAAGATATTTCTCTAATTCTTAGAGTTTAACCGCTGTCTTTGAGTTTAAGCGCTGCCACCATTTATTGGTGTGCTACTGTCTTAAGCACACATTTGAGTATGAGTTGTTTTCAGATGTATTTAGATGGTTTATTGAACACATCTTGGTGGTTTTTAAGTTTTATTGTATATAAACAACTGAGTTAAACATCTCCATCACTGGAGGAAGCTGTGTTGGTCCACATGACCAATTCTGGTGAAGTTTAGATAAGAACTGAACAAATTACTGATATCCCAAAAATCGTACACTTGCTTTAATTTGGATAAGTGACGGAATCGGAAGACACCTGCATCCGGTGACGTCACAAACTTTCACACGAAGAGTTAATGTGTTGACACTAAGAAAGAATGACAACTTAGCATCTTACATCCTGTACACAATTTGAGTTGACCATAGCAAATCTCACGGCCAGCTCTTCCAACCAACATGACATATTACGTCATTTGTTTTAAACATGTAATATTACTATTCTAATCATTACATATATATATATATATATATATATAATGTACATAATCTCTCTCTCTCTCTCTCTCTCTCTCTCTCTCTCTATATATATATATATATATATATACATATATATATATATATATATAATGTACATAATCTATATATGTATATATATATATACATATAATCTATATAAATACATCTATATATATATATATATATATGTATATATATATATATGTATATATATATATATATACATATATATATACAATGTACATAATCTATATATATATATATATATAATATAATCTATATATATATATATATATATATAATGTGCATAATCTATGTATATATATATATATATATACATACATACAATATGTATTCTCATGTTAATGTAGGCTGTGTGTATATATATATATATATATATATGTATAACGCACAGTATGTATTCTTATGTTTATGTAAGTGTGTGTATATATATATATATATATATACGCACAGTATGTATTCTTATGTTTATGTAAGTGTATATATATACATATAAATATATATATATATATATATATATATACATATATATATACGCACACTATGTATTCTTATGTTTATGTAAGTGTGTGTATATATATATATATATATAGATAGATATATATACATGATCAGGAAAATTAATGAATAGGAATATATCATCAGATATATTTAACCACCTTCCCTATATAAAAGTCTTACTCTAAAATGATTAAAGGAAACAAATTTCTGCCTGGTAGTTTTCAACTGCTATCATCTCCATGAAAATTTTGTTTTCTTCATTAACGGGTTATTTTACATTTTCCATCCACCATTTGTTCCATTTTTTCTTCATCTTAAGGATAGCCAATTCAATCAATCGAAGATCTCACAGAAAATAATAGATTTTATCTTTTTTCCCTAAAGAATTATTGGACAGTTTGGAACGTATGAATTATATACCACGAGAGAACCTCTTTTAAACTCACGAATAAAGATATCTGAAAAATAAAGAGAACTACAAACTTCGAGAGGATTTTGGGTCCAGCAAGACAAACACTCGGGACCTAAATCGACTTTGGCTACGTGAAATGTTACTCGACAACAAACCTACAGTTCAACAGGCAAGGATTCAATCAATCTTCCTCCCTTAGCTGGAGAGGTGATTGGTTTTGGCAAAGTTTGGAAAGTTGAGTACATGTCATGAACCAGATTAGTTTTTTGTAGCTCTTGTTAAGTTATTTAAACTATGCTAAAGTTGATTAGTTTCGCTCTTATCCTTATTTATATCTTCTTTCCGACCGTTGTCCTTACATTAAGAGATCGGTTCTTGTTGTGCATTCTTCAATGCCTTCCGTCAAAGACATTCTTCCAACTGACCTCTTCTTCTAATATAATTCCTCACCTTATCTCGCTGTCTAATTCTCTGCCTCTCTCTCGATCTCCTTCCACCACTATCCCTAACAGATTCTCCCTTGTCACCATCCATCGTCAAAAACGTGCCCACCTCTTCTTTTCAACTCTGTAATCTTTACTATGACGGCCATTTTTTTTTATTTCACTAGTTTCTCAACTTGTATGCAGTGATATTACCATAATCGACCCCAGCATTCATTCTCATCTCAAATCTCCTTAGCTCTTTTCGTCTTGAGGTCCACGCTTTCGATCCCTACCAGTCTTATTAGTGAGCTATAGAATTTTACTTCAAGCTTGATTGACATTTTCTTATCCCACACTTCTCCTGCACACTTCTCCTGCTGCCTCCCTCCGCCTCCCCTACGCAGCTTTTATACTAATCTCAATTTCCAGCTTCATACCTTCCTTCGGACTTATAGTAGATCCCAATTATCTGTATTGTTCCAACTGTTTTATAATTGAGCCGAAATTCTCATTTATGACTATCCAATCATTAACTTCCATACTGCTCACTCTTATGAAGGTTTACACTAAAGCCCCTATTCTCCAATGACTCGTGCCACTCTACAGCATTTCTTTATAATAACTGTTGAAGACATATATTCACCAAAGTTAAAGAGTCTCTTCTGCCCTTACTGAGATGAAAGAAACCACTGATAAATTAAAGTGGAATAGTTAACTCTGTCAGCAAAGGAAGAATATTTAGTAATCTTAGTGTATCAGGTAAATTAGGACAGAGAACATGGAAAGAAGACTAACTATTCGATGCATGTGTAAGAAAGGGAAAATGAGCCGTATCAGAGAGAGGGATCCAATACATTACTGTCTGACCAGTCAAAGACCCAATAGTTTTGTAGCGGTAGTCTCTCAACGGTTGGCTTTTACAGATAAATATGTGTGCATGTATATATGTGTGTACACACACAGCACACACACACACACACACACATATATATAATATATATATATATATATATTTATATATATATATATATATATATATATATATACAGAGAGAGAGAGAGAGAGAGAGAGAGAGAGAGAGAGAGAAAATCGAATTTCATCGTGTAATATCAGGAGTATAGATAAATATCCAATGACATTATTAAGTGATTAAGGAGTTCAAGCAATTAACAGACTGCTGATAAATATTCAAAAGAAATCCATATGTTAATAGTATTATGAACGTCCATCACCTCACCGTTCATTTTGTAATTACATTAATTCCTTTTTGATAATTTCAAATGGATTTCCCTTAATTATTTACATTCTAATGACAAGTAACTGATATGATTTTTGTTTATCTGATTAAAGTTTATTTAGCTGTAGAGAGACATAGTCGTTTATTTATATATATATATATATATATATACTGTATGTATGTATATATATATATATATACTGTATATATACTATATAATATAATATACACATATATGTATATAAAATATATATATATATATATATATATATAAATATATATATATCTATATATATATATAACTTTTTAATATGTGTAAGAATATCATTTGTATGATTTTCCATAGTATGTTGCTACGCAGCACCAATTATATCATATCTAAATCTTTTAGGAATTTAATTTTTATAATATTCAAGTAATTTGTAAAGCTTGATAAAAAAAATAAATCAAATGATTAGTTATATATTTTGGGGAAATCAAGATGTACCTCTGGTAACCTATTACAAACAGGACCTATTGGAAAAAAAACTGTATATTAATTTATCTTAGCGGTTGATTATCTCTATCGTTACAATTAGTTGCTATAATGCCTCAAGGTGGCCATATAATCTGCGACCTCAAAGTTTGGGTTGCACCTTAGCGTCTATTCAAATTAGGTGTACAATCAGATACACTTTGGAGTTATTTGATTATTGATGCACAATTGCTTAAAATATATTATACAAATATCCTTTGTTACTCACAAATGAGATATCTCTGAAATTTACCAACGAGCTACAACAAATCACTGACACGCGTATATATATAAACATACACACTATTGCATATGTGGAGATTCCTTCAAGTGGTGAAAGGGTTTGTGAATAACTTTGGTCAACAAAGCTTTACTAGTTATTGGCACCCATAATAGGTTGGTTTTCTGTGATCAATCAGAATGAGGTCTTTCATATTCACCAATCCACAATGGCTAGCGTGGTGATGGAATGGCCAAACGCCAGACGTGAGCAAAGGCATGTCTGAGGCATTTGTACTGTTTGGGTTAGATTTGTATATATATATATATAGTATATATATATATGTGTGTGTGTGTGTGTCTGTGTGTACCTATATGAATATATATATTTATATATATATATATAATTTTGACCATTGCATATGAAGATACTATAAAACACAAAATCAAGATACCAAACATTGTAAACATAATCATAATTAAGAGAGAGAGAGAGAGAGAGAGAGAGAGAGAGAGAGAGAGAGAGAGAGAAAAAAAAAAACCAGCCTGTAGGATACCTTGTGAATCAGGCAAGGAATCTGGTTGTTCAACGAGACATTCATAGCTATTGATGGTCTGCCTCCTTCATAAGCTGTACCCATCCAACACATCGAGATTGAAGCCTCATATGATGACCTCCGCTCCAGAGCTTTCGTCACCTGGTGGTGGATAGAGTATAATCTGCAGGGCCCTAGCAGAAATATCAGACACTTACAGGAACGACTGCAGATCATGATCCAAATGCCAGAAGGTGGTGTGACATGCCGAGAGAAGATTGTGACTCAAAGACAGGATGAAAGCAACTAAGTGAGTTTATGACAGAACACTCTCCTTTATATACAAAAACTCAATGCAACAGGAAATTTCCTGTTTAAAACCGACACCGCATCGGTTAACAGTTAACGGTGATAAAAACAGACATGTTATATCATGTTCTTTTTAGTGCGAGGGGAGAGCGAAGATACAAGCATAATATATACACAAAATGAAATGTTGTTACTATGTACGATCGTGTGACACACGGTTGGTACATGGCTCCCCCGCCCCCTAAAAATGACATACTGTACATGATAATAGGGCGCCCTGATCTAGAGAGGCAAACTGTAGGCGGGTCATCTGGCTGGAGATAAGTAGGTTTTAGATGATCAATGGAGACCCAGTCTTCTTTGCCACAAATGTTTAGTAGGAATGCTTTCGGACTGCGTCGGATCATAAGGAAACGGCCCGTGTAAGGGGGCATTAGCGGTGGCTTGCTAGTGTCATTGAGCAGGAAGACATGCGTTGCAGAGTGCAAGTCTGTAGGTATGTGATGCTTCGCTGGGGGCTTGTAAGTCTGGTGGCATGGAGTAAATTTTCCCAGAACGTGACGTATGCACTGGAAATCATCTGAGTAGGTTGTAGAAGGAAAAAATTCGGGCAGGGACGACCAACGGGTCGCCATATACCATTTCAGCTGCCGAGACGTTGAGGGTCTTTAGGAGTGGTCCTTAGTCCCAGCAGGGACCAGGGAAGCTGAGTGAACCAGTTTGGATCCTTGCAGCGGGACATCAAAGCTGCTTTGAGGGTGCGATGAAAACGTTCAGCTATTCCATTGGCAGCGAGGCTGTAATCAGTTGTCTGATGTAGGGTGATGCCCAGGATATTCTCTAATGATATCCACAATTTAGAAGGGAAAGTGGTACCCCTGTCAGAAGTAATATGCTCAGGGATACCAAATGTTGCAATCCATCTTAAGAGTAAGGCAGATGCACATGAGGCGAACGTTGCAGTTTCCATGGGAATGGCTTCAGGCCAACAAGTGGAGCATTCGATGACGGTAAAACGGTAACGATGTCCTTGTGATGTGGGTAGGGGGCCTAAAACGTCGACGTTAATGTGTGCAAAATGACGCTGAGGTTGAAAAAAGGTTCCCACTCCTGAATCCATGTGTCGATTTACTTTGGAAGTTTGGCAAGAAGTACAGGCACAGACCCAATCATTAGCATCTTTAGAAATGCCATGGCAAATGAACTTCATCTTCAGCACCTGTGTAGTAAAACGGCACGAGGGATGTGAAAGACCGTGAATGAAATCAAACCCTTGCCTCCGCATGGGAGCAGGAATCCAAGGTCTCGGTCTACCAGTACTGACGTCACAGAGAAGGGTGGTGTTGGGGTCTTCGAGGTGGAAGTCTTCCCAACGGAGGGACGTGCAGGATGTCCTACATTCTTGATACTCTGGATCCTGTCATTGGGCTTCAGCCAAGGCGTTGTAATCCCATCCCAGTTGAACAGCAACCAACGTGTTTCTTGAAAGGGGATCAGCTACGGGATTCATTTTCCCAGGACGTATTGAAGGGTGAAATTGTATTCAGCCACAGCGGAGAGATGTCGGCGTTGACGGGCGGACCAGGCGTCAGACTCGAGTGAAGGAGTGCACCATAGGCATGTGGTCTGTGCGAACGACAAAAGGCATGCCTTCTAAGAAATGGAAAAGGTGACGGACAGCCAAGTGCACCACCAGCAACTCTCGATCGAAGGTAGAATAACCTGATTCCGCTTTGGAAAGTTTTCTGCTGAAGAAGGAACATGGGCGGGCCGAACCATTGACCACCCGCTATAGTACTGGACCGATAGCAACGTCGCTGGCATCGGTGCAGAGAAGGAGAAGGGTATGTGGGATAGGAAAAGTGAGAGCTGCAGTGGTTGATAGGCCTTGTTTGCATTGCAGAAAGCCGCTTCTTGAAAGGGACACCACTTCAGGTCCTTTGGCTTGCCCTTGAGGGAGGCATAGAGGGGAGCAAGAGTGGTGGTAATGGCTGGCAGAAAATGGTGATAATAGTGGATCATGCCCAAGAATCCCTGCAGAGCTTTGACAGTTGATGGCGCGGGGAAGTCCTGAACGGCTTTTACCTCATCAGGGAGGGGATGGACTCTTTAAGGAGTGATGCGGTGCCCTAAGAACGACACTTCGTTGGCGCCAAAGGTACACGTGTCGTACCGGACTACAAGAACGTATTGTTGCATGTGGTCAAGCACGATGCGCACGTGACAAAGGTGTTCCTTTTTTGAGGAGGAGAAAACAAGTATGACGTCCACATAAAATACACAGAAGGGGAGGTCCCCTAAGATGCCATTCATGAGACGTTGAAACGAGGCCTCAGCATTACGAAGGCCAAAACAGGAGTAATTGAAGGTGTATTTACCAAACGGAGTGGTGATGGCGGTCTTGGGGATGTCTTCTGGGTTCAGAGGCACCTGATAATACCCCTTCGGAAGGTCAAGCATAGAGAAAACCTTTGCTTTGTGAAGGTAGGAGGTCATGTCAGCGATGTTTGGGAGGTGGTAGTGATCCAGCTCTGTTTGTATATTCAGGTGCCTGTAATCTTCGCACGGACGGAGGTAGCCGTCTTTCTTCAGAACGATGTGTAAGGGCGATGACCATGGGCTGGAGGCTTTTGTGCAAAGGCCCATTTCCTCCATCTATGCGAACGTCTGTTTGGCGGCTGCACCTCATTCCGGACCGGTGCCAAGCGTCTAAATTTTGCGAAGACTAAGTGTCCCATCGTCTTGATATGGTGATAACTACCGTGCTTGGCTGGAGCCGTGGGCGTTTGGCGAAGTTCTGGACAGAAAACGTCCGGGTACGACGTGAGGAGGTGGGCATAGGCATCCTTAGGTGCAATGATGTAAAGATCGAGGTTGGAGGGGGCAGGTTGAAGAGGTGTCGACAAGTACAAGTCTGAGTTGACCAATCGTCGGTGGGCGAACTCGACCAAAAGGTGGAAATGAGAGAGGAAATTCGCACCGTGTATTGGGAATGTGACGTCAGCAATCAGAAACTTCCAATTAAACTTACCGTTTCCAAACGATAATGTGAGGTTCTCCTAACCTTCGTTGGGTACCGCAGATCTGTTGGCAGCTACTAAGATGACATCGGCAGACCTGGACAGACTACGTCGTGTCCTAAAGCATTCCCTTGGCAAAAGAGAACAACAAGCACCAGTGTCTCCCAAAAATCGCAGGCCCGTTCCTGCATCATGTAAAAAGAAAAGATTAGAGACACGGGAGGCCACCGCCACGAGCGATGGCCTACTTACACGTTTTTTGACCACTGACAATCCTTGGCACATTTCGCAGTTGCCCCGAATCTGGTGTGGTAATAGAAAAACTGCGGCGGATTCGAGGCAGTAAGTGGCTCTAGAAGTCGTTGGTTGGGGCACGAGCGAGTGGTGGGGGGTGGGTTTCTTTGTTGCCGCTTCGGCACGGCATGGGGTAGGCGTGTATATCCTACGGCATTCACGTAAGCTTCTGTTGACGGGGAATAGGCGTCCTCTTCGTCAGAAATGGAGGCGTTGATGGAGTCGTGAAGTGGCTATCCATAAGGGCATCGGCTTCGGTCATCGAGTCCTTTTTCGGTAAACTATCGACATCGGGTATGGCAGCGCGTACAGGTTCAGGTAAACGGCATATCCAAAGGGCACGAAGTAGGTTCACATCATGAGGAGAGCTGTCTGCGGCAGGTTGCAGGCGATCGATACTGGTCATTTCCCTGAGGGCGAGCGAATTCCTTTGGTCCCCCAACAGTTCTTGAGAGAACTCAAAAAGCTTTGCTATACGGGCAGCTGGCGATAGCGAGTACTGCTGCAGAAGGTATGTTTTGAGGGCGTCATACGCTATTGGGGTGTTTCCTTGTTCAAAAAGCCAGTCGGATATTTCTGGGAAGGTGTCCTCGGGTATCACCGCGAGAACATGATCTGCTTTGGTGGTGAAGCGAGTCACGCCCTTGATGCGAAACTGGACTTCTGCGCAGTGAAACCAAGCAAACGCCTCTCCGCTGGTGAATGACGAAAGTTTCAATGGGGTGGCCGCTGCGCCAAGGCCAAATTACGTAGAGTCTATCATAGTACAAACGACGGTGGGGCGAGGGGTGTTGGAAGGCGGGTGGAGTGAGTTGACTTCCGGGGTCACCAATATGACGTCCCAAGAAAAAGGTTGTGACTCAATATAGGATGAAAGTAACTGAGTGAGTTTATTACAGAACACTCTCCTTTATATACAAACTACTAATTAGCAACGATGGTGAAGATGGGTTAATTTCAATTCTAAGTACAAAACACCTGAATTCGATAGGTATAAGTACAGAAGAATTGTCATTGACTTTTATCTTTCTTCGTGGCCAAGTGGTTTAGTCACTGTCTATACAGGCTTGTCGGACCAGGGTTCGATTCCCGGCCAGTCACAAGCTCTTGTCTTTGTGTGATTTCACCTTGGGCTCTGATCCCGAGGTCGTTAAGAGAATCCAGACATTAATGTGTCAAAAATATATATGGCTTATTTGAATATGAAAAACACGTCTAAATGTGCAAAATTTATCATTAATCGAATGCCAAGTAACAAACTACCAACTAGCTATGATAGTGAAGATGGGTTGATTTCAATTCCAAGTGCAAAACACCTGAATTCAACAGGTATAAGTACAGAAGAATTGTCATTGACTTTTATCTTTCTTCGTGGCCAAGTGGTTTAGTCTTGACTTTGTGTGATTTCGCCTGTGGCTCTGATCCCGAGGTCGTTGAGAGAATCCAGATATTAATGTATCAAAAATATATATGGC
>NC_090738.1:98304491-98321991 GCF_036898095.1 Palaemon carinicauda
GAGGTACATAGGACTAGGCCTAGAGAGTTCATAGGATACATAGAACCAGGTCTGGAGAGTTCATGAGCTACATAGGACTAGGCCTAGAGAGTTCATAGGATACATAGAACCAGGTCTGGAGAGTTCATGAGCTACATAGGACTAGGCCTAGAGAGTTCATAGGATACATAGAACCAGGTCTGGAGAGTTCATGAGCTACAGAGGACTAGCCTAGAGAGTTCATAGGATACATAGAACCTGGTCTAGAGAGTTCATGAGCTACATAGAACTAGGCCTAAAGAGTTCATAGGATACATAAAACCAGGTCAAGAGAGTTCATGAGTTACATAGGACTAGGCCTAGGGAACAGGGTCTGATATAAGTTTACAGTGTTAGGTGTTTTAAGACCAAGGAAATTTTGATATCAACCAGATGTATTTTGAACATCGAAGAAATAAACCTGTACTTATTCTAGATATATATACTCCAAATAACAACTCATTTTATTATAAAACACATACTCGTGTTTCTCGGTTATATAATCGTTAAAGACAATAGTTTTGTGATGCTTTTGACTCTCGGTTTATGCTTAATATATATATATATATATATATATATATATATATTCCTTGTAACTAAATGATTGTTTTTCAATTGCCTGCTTAATTAACTACATTAAGTGATTTATAGCTTAACCTACATGTTGAAAAATGTAAGTTCCAATATGTGGAAATAAGATTGTTTCCTTATTTTATGTTTCAATCAACGAGTTTATAGCCTACGTTTTATACGATATGTTTAAAAATCAGCAAGATCGTTCTCATACACACAATCGTTAACAGCATGCAGTTATCAAATAGTCAAGTTAGCCTAGAAATTGGCTTTAACTCTAATTTGAATGAATGTTATATATATATATATATATATATATATATATATATATATCATCAGCCGTAATTAGTCCACTGCACGACTAAGGGCTCATTCCACTTCCGTCTGTTTATGGTCTTCCTATGCCAGTCTACACCTCCAAATTTTCTTATCTCGTTAATCCATCATCTTCTGTGTGTGTGTGTGTGTGTGTGTGTGTATGACAGAATGTTTAGGTAGACCTCAAGGTTATGATATCCTTTAACCAGTAAAATGATCTTGGATACGACCAAGTCCACCATCAACAACACCACCACCTCTGAACATCTCCTAGACCCTCCGATAACACTTATTGAATGTTTCCATATGGTGGTCATCGATGACCCCCATATGGCAACATTCAATTTGCGTGTTTTATCTGTTCTGTATGTGTATGTAGCGAATATTTATATTCTTTGGTAACTTGTTATAAAGAATGTGTTTATATAGAACTTTTTAAAAGGTTTAAGAGGTCCTTCAGATTGGTATGCATTGTTGTAGATTTTCAGTTATTCACAGAAGAGTTCCCTGAAGCCCTTTTGCTATAAAAATGATAAATAATGACCATATAAAATGAATTTGTGTTCATTAAAGAATGAGAGGACAATGAAATTGTGAAGTTATAAAGAATCAAATAGAAAACACTTGTAGCATGACATAGAAAAATTTTTTAAATGGGGTACAAAATGAATTGATAACTGTTATGATGTTTGTTATTTAAATCAAAGTATAAGCCTCATTTAAGTACACTTTTTAAAATACTGTTATATATTACAAGGTGCTTCCTATTACGAGATTGGTCCACCCGTTGAGATACTATAGCTGTGTGGCCTTTGTCTAGACAGAATTTCATTGGACCCTACTCTCTGATACATTGGACCCTTCTCTCAGGTTACGGTTCAATTTCCCCTTGCCTACACACACACACACACACACACACACACACACACACACATACACATATACCAAATAGTCTGGTCTATTGGTTACATATTCTCTTTTGTCCTCATACACCTGACAATACTCGAATTATCAAACAATTCTTCCTCACTCAAGGGTTAACTACTGCACTGTAATTGTTCAGTAGCTGCTTGGTGAGGGTAGAAGAGGCTCTTTAGATATGGTAAGCAGCTCTTCTAGGAGAAAGACTCTCCAAAGGTCAAACCTTTGTCTCTAGTCTTGGGTAGTGTCATAACCTCTGTATCATGGTCTTCCACTGTCTTGATTAGAGTTCTCTTGCTTGAGGGTACACTTGGGGACACCATTTTATTTCTCTTCATCTAGTTTTTATAGTTTATATATGAAAGATTTATTTTAATGTGGTTACAGTTCTTAGAATATTTTATTTGATTTGTCAATTGCTTCTCTTTTAGTTTAATTATTTCCTTATTTCATTTCCTCACTGAGCTATTTTCCGTGTTGGAGCCCGTGGTCTTAAAGCATCCTGCTTTTCTAACTACAGCTGTAATAATAATGATAATAATAATAATAATAATAATAATAATAATAATAATAATAATAGTTAAGTAGATTAATACTTTACGTTATCCAAGCTTCCATCAAGGAATAATTAATAAACTCCGCATTCACTAATTAATATTTATTAATAGAAAAACATATTTCACTCTCGTTAACCTAATGAAAAGAGTTAGAACTCGTTGAATAAGACTTGACATCAATGTATAGAAAAGTGAACAAAAAAAATTAAGATTTTCTTTTATTCCAATTTTATGAAAATATTACTCTAGTAGAAATTTTGATTATTTGCTATATGTGATCCACGTGCATAATCGCCACACATACAGATAAAGAAGAATAGTTCTGTACTTTTTTCTTAACGCAGTAACTTCCACATGATTACAACCAAATTAAATGACAAGAGCCTTTGAATGTACACATGCAATTGTCATCTGTTATGTGATCCATTTGAGGCCTATAAGTACTTGTGGTGTCGCTATATAAAGTTATTTGTTCCGGGATTCGCCTTTCCATGAAGCCTCTTTCCTCCTTGTCACAATATCTAAACATGAAAATAAATCTTATCCTGAAGCTCTACTTATCTTCCGAGGTTTTGAGGATATCCATAGTTATCCTAAGCCAGAAACGTTGTATTATTATTATTATTATTATTATTATTATTATTATTATTATTATTATTATTATTATTATTATTATTATTATTATTATTAATTGCTAAGCTACAACCCTAGTTGGAAAGGCAAGATGCTATAAGTCAAGGGGCCCCAACAGGGAAAATAGCTCAGTAAAGGAAAGGAAACAAGGAAAAATTAAATATTTTAAAAACAGAAACAACATTGAATTGAATATTTCCTCTATAAACTATAAATACTTGACAAAACAAAAGGAAGAAAAATTAGATCGAATAGTGTACCCACGAGCAAGAGAACTCTAACTCGAGACAGAGGAATACCATGGTACACTACCCAAGACTACAGAACAATGGTTTGATTTCGGAGTGTCCATCTCCTAGAAGAGCTGCTTACCATAGCTAAAGAGTCTCTTCTACCCTTACCAAGAGAAAAGTAGCCACTGAACAATTGCAGTGCAGTGGTTAACCCCTTTGGGTGAAGAAGAATTGTTGGGTAATCTCAAGTGTTGTCAGGTGTATGAGGATAGAGGAGAATCTGAAAAGTATAGGCCAGATTATTCGGTGTATGTGTAGGCAAATGGAAAAACCGTAACCAGAAATAAGGATCCAATGTAGTACTGTCTGGCCAGTCAAAGGACCCCATAACTCTCTAGCGGCAGTAGTAAAAATTTTATTTGAATAAACTGTTTGAATTTAGAAGAAAGTAACAAAGATAGATTTTTCAGTTCGGTATTGTTTCTTGGATATTTTAGAAGTCTTATTTATGATATCCCTTTTAGGATAGTTCTAGTTATGAAATATAATTTTTTTTGGATATGGACAAAAAGCTCTTCGGAAACATTTTATTTTCTATTAACTATGAAAGAAAATATATCTAGCTACTGAAAGAGTATATACTTTGATTTAGTAAAGTAATTTCAAGTCAACAAAAACACACACATATATGTAGAAATACTGCATATAATTGCAAATTCATATACATATACATCAGTATATATATATATATATATATATATATATATATATACACGACTGAAATCATAAGCATTACTGCAATAATTCTACTGCAAGAATTATCAGTCAACATTATTCAAATATTTTTTTTTTTCTTTTATTTGGCAGTAATGAATTTTCTATTTCTCTACCTTAACTCGAAACTGAATATGGAAATATTCCATGTTCGTTCCCTGGTATCACTCGTGCACTCTTTTCCGAGAAATCAAACTCGATTTTATAAAACTATTTTCTTAAATTGTACTGCTTTGATTTACTTAAGTTTGATTGAAGGACTTTATTAACTTGATTATTATGTATAGATAATGGGGGAAGATGGGAAATAAGCCATTTATCCATTCATACTTTTTTTTAGTTTGTTAGTTCATTTTCCTTTCAAAAACTTAATGAATTATAAAGGTATATGCATTCAGTCAACTCCAGAAAGGTGTTCTATAAATTTTTATGAAAAAAAAAAAAATTATCTAAATGAGATATACCTCTTATTAGGAACATAATCTATCCAAACTACAACCAATAGATCGTTTTTTTTTTATATAGTCAATGATCAAATATTGAATAATCCTTCTGATAGTGAAGAAATGGGCCATGATATCTTCTATGATATAGAATCTATATGATAAAATAATCAGCAATTGAGACATAAAAGCTTTTCAAATATTTCTCTCCTAAATATATGTCTAAGTGAGATTGTGTGTCTGTTCTGTCCATCCGGGTAATGGCCCGTTGGGCTGTCTAACTGTCTGTATGTCTGCCTGATCGTCCTGTCTGTCTGTATCTAAACTCCTCTTCCTGCTCCTCCTGTATTTTTTGCCTATTCTTCTTTCATTTATTCTGCTCCCAAATCACTTATATCTCTTTGATTATTAATACTATATTCAGAAAGACTTAGTTTCTATCTTTAGTATGAAAATGTATAAATTCAACATTTAGCTATTATTCATTTAATTTTACTGTTAATTGTCGTATTTTCTTTTAATTAATCTTTTATTCCTACACGTCTAGTACTCCAATTAATATCTGTACGTTTCACACGTATGTAAACAAGGTCTCTTGGTATGAATTCATTTTGGTTTACTACACTCATTGAATTTAATTGCCACTTAAATCCTTATCAGGACTGTGCTATTTACATAAACATTGGGAATCTAGGTCATGTTGTTATAGGAAATGTACTCGAACCATAATTTCGGATCTTATCACATGATATCATTATAAAATATCGTTGATATAAGGTATTTGGCTCTGTAAATAAAATTAATCCATTTGCCTTTCGTTAGTCAGTGCATGATAGAGATTAATCTCTCTCTCTCTCTCTCTCTCTCTCTCTCTCTCTCTCTCTCTCTCTCATGGATTGCCGATCATGTTGGCAGCATCTATGCTGAAAAATGGATCTGGCAAATTAATTTTACCAAAGAACTTTCAAAGAAAAATGAATCTAACAATTACTGTAAGGTCCAGTCAAAGAATAACCGCTTAACGAAACACGCATACGCACACATATATTTATAAATATTACCCCCAAAAAACATTCCATATGGAATTTTACCATTCAGAATATATATCCAATGGAAATTCATTTATGATAACAGCTTCTGGCTGGGCAAAGATTCAAGCCGTTTCGGTTAAGAGGCATAGGTTCGAATCCCAGCCCGAAGCTGTTATCAAAAAGGAAATTCCAATGCATATAGGCTATATTCCCAAAGAACTAATTCCATATTAAATACCTTTATGGTTGATATTTACATTGGCTAATATCACGATTGTTAGTGATATATACAGTATTCACACACATACTCACAGTATTATATATATATAATATATATATATATATATATATATATTTATATATATATAATATACTATATATATATATATATATATATATACAGTATATATATATATATATATATATACTGTATGTATATATATATATATATATATACTGTATGTATATATATATATATATATATATATTATTATTATATATATATATATATATATATATATATATATATATATATATATATATATATATATATATATATATATATATATATATATATTCATATTTATCGTATCGCTCAGGGAGAGGAAGTATTCACACCTTGGTGAGAGGGGTTATACTGAGAGGCACACTCTCCCACAAACTGCCGAACCAGTGAGTTGTAGTTACGATAGCAGGAGAGGGTGAGAAGGATTTAATGTGTGTGTGTGTGTTTGTTTTATGTGCACATTAGCTTCTGTGCACTTATTTATATAAATATTTAGACGTCATTTGTGATGGCTGGGATACACTAGTACTGAAACATTAGCTAAAATAGTATCCTGCATCAACCACTACTTGTAAACGGTGAGTTTAGCAATTGTGCCATCAGCAATTGCAGCTCGTCTTCATGGAACTTTAATTTTTGAAGAGTTTGTTTGACCTTTGTCATTATGTTGGTCACATAAGCTAAATAATCATTTATTAAGAGAGTCGATGTGTTGCCAATTATTTCTTAAATTTGCAATCAAGTTATGATCGAGGGAAAGTAGTCAGTTGAAGTCAAAATGAACTAATAATAAATTCTCCTAGTTTTATTAATTTCCTATATTATGTCATACAGATACAAAACCACTGCTACACTTATTCATAAACACACACACACACACACACACACACACACATATATATATATATATATATATATACATATACATATATATATATATATATATATATGACATGTATTTATATACGTATATATGTGTAATAACGTTATTTTTCTTCTGAAAAAAGAAAATTTTAGCGTATCTCTCTCTCTCTCTCTCTCTCTCTCTCTCTCTCTCTCTCTATGTGATTCTAATTTTAAAGATATCTTTTAAAATCGCAAGATTACCTTTCTTCGGACCCATTAATATTTTTTAAATATGTTTTAATCTATATTATCCTTTACGAAACCCATATTCAAGCAATTTTGAGACAAATGATAGATTTGAAGCAGGTCTTTATGAGCTTAATTCCTGGTAGTCCAGTGCGTTTTCAGAACTGGTGTGACTATAGCCATTTTCTCAGATTTAGGAAACTTACATTCATCAATCCTTGCATTTGCTATTCTCATTATTATTTCGGCTAGACTAGAAAAGTCTCTCTCTCCAATTACTTCAGATATTGGCATAGGATCGATCGCGCAGTTTGTTTTCATTGCTCTCTTGATCATTCTGGTGATGTCATCTTGTGTTATATTGTAAAATCGTGTTAATTTTGTCTGTGTGTCTGGTGTATCATTAATCTGATGTTGAGTGTTGACAAATGATCTGGTTTTGTTTGCTAGTTCCTGGTCACTGTATCCATCAGGTAGTTTCTTTTTTTTTTTTTTTTACATTTCCCACTATACCATTCAGTAGACGGTATAACTTATTTATGTTTGTTGCTGCTTCGAGGATCTTTCTCTTATAGTATTCCCTTTTTTCCTTCCTCAGTAGGTAGTTATATTGACACGTAGCAGTTTTGTATTCTACCCAAGTACTTTCAGTTTTTAACCTATTCCATTTTCTTTCTTTACGTTTCTTTTTCCTCTTTTTTACCAAAGTCTCTCCATCAAAACAAGGAGATTGGTCTTTTACGGTATAGTCTTTTCCATCGGTAGGCACATGGTATCATATTCACTTTTACTTACTTTATTGTAAGTGGTCATAAGACAGTTAGCCCACTTAGCTCCTAAAAGACGTTGTTCATCATGATCACAGGGAATGTTGATAGTATCATTTATTTTCTTTGTAAATTCTTCAACAAATATGCTAGGAGAAAAATATGATTCATGTCTAAAGTTTATATTCTTTACTAATGCATGTTTCTGTAGAGGTAGACTAAACGTAATAAATTTGTATACCGGGGAGATAGTACATTTCTCTTCGACTTTTATATCAGATACAATATTATTCATGTCATCACTTATAATTAAGTCTAATGTATGCCCAGTTAAAATAGTTGTGCAGTCGACATTATTCAATAGTCGATATGATTCTAGTAACTCACTAAATGCCAATGCATCAGGAACGTCTCCAATAGGCTACCCCAAATGATTTGCATCTAGAGCCATCGCTTACTAGTACCGTGATGATAATCCAAAGGAATTAACTGATTTGTCGTCTGCATATCAAAATGGCCTCAAAAGGAGAGATTCGTTTGTCACTTAGAGAACTGACTTGACTTCCTGAGGAGATCACAAGATATTTACTGAACGTCCTTCTGCCTTAGGATACGGTGCACTTAAAGGGTAGCGAAGATTACTAGCTATGCAGTAGCTGTCCATCTTAACAGACTGATGCCAGAAAACTTCAAATCGTTCATTCATTCATTAACAGACTGACTTGGCTAACACACAGACACATACATTGAATATGCCAGTGTTTATACAAAAACAAATGTATCACGCGAAAGTAAACGCTAAGAAATGTTTTGTTAGCATAGATAATATGGAAAGTAGGAATAAGAAAAAGAACATAACCGAACAAATTTATTGTAATATATATTACACAAAAAGGACCTAGAAGTTAAAATTCCCTTTGAATTCCTTTTGGCTGCAATATCTCCGGTCACTGAATCTTTGTAATAAATGTGAATAACTTGCACTGAATAGACTTCAATGTAAAACCTCTGCATATAAGTTTATTTCGAAAACTAAGTAATGGCAAATGTAGTAATGTCTTCTCTCTCTCTCTCTCTCTCTCTCTCTCTCTCTCTCTCTCTCTCTCTCTCTTTCACTACCCAAGAGCAAATTAAGATCCGCGGATGGAGTGAATAGTATTTGAGACATCCAAAAATCCGTTCAACTCTCTCTCTCTCTCTCTCTCTCTCTCTCTCTCTCTCTCTCTCTCTACCCAAGAACAAATGAAGTCCCGCGGATGGATTGTATAGAATTTGAGACGCCCAAAATCCTTGAAACACACTCTCTCTCTCTCTCTCTCTCTCTCTCTCTCTCTCTCTCTCTCTCTCTCTCCAGGGGGCCATGTTATGGGCGTCTTTTATGGATTATCATAACGACCGTCATGTTTACGGATACTTATTCGTTTTTCAAGAGACCCTGACATGCTGTCATGCTAAATTGAGGGGGAAATCCCTAAATGTGACTCATGATGAAATTTCGGTGCTGTTTCGTGGAATATATGGAAATTCTTCAAAAGGACCCTTGCGTGACTTGTCAAATTTGTAGGACATGAAAGATTGGTACAATACATACGAAAAAAATTATTGTAATTTTTTATCCTGTGATGATATATACCTAATAAAACAATAGCAGTTTAATAGTATGATATCAATGATGATTTATTGGCGCCATTGATTAGTAGTTTGTGCCTTACAGTCAAACTATTTGTGTCCTCCAAATTGATTATCTTTATATTTAGTTTAATATCATCGTATTATGGGAATTTTTATGATATGGAAATATGCAATCTTTACCTGATAAGTCTGAACCTGTATGTTCTATCCCATTTTATCATGCCTTATCTAAATTATCATCATTTTCTTTTTATATGAAATTATAAGTTACATTAAATAATCTTTACTTCTGAATTTCCAAGCAGCAATGGCAATGAAATTTAATTAAAAGGACTAAAAGTGTTTTAACTTTAGATTAAACTTAAACCTCCGAGGTCAGATGAAAACTTATCGGCCCTATGATAAAGACAACCTGGCTATCTCTATTGCAACATATGCAAGCTATGAATATTTTTTTTATTTTCAAGGATGGTTTTACCTGACAATACAATATATGTCAAGCATGAACAAATTCAGCATTCGCGCAGTTCTAAGAAATAATGAAATTTAAGTTTACTAAAATTCTCAGAATCCGATTACATGTCTCATCACATTATGGATATCATAACCTAATATGAATCTGACGGTAAGCAGTATTTTTTTCTTTTTTTTCTAATGATGACATTTTCCTGTCAAGAATAAGCAAATTCCAGTCCCCCCGATCAGCTGACCCCTTAGAAGCTCACTCTATTAAAGTAAGGTCATTTCAGAAAAGTGGAGTTCTTTTAAATGGCAGTAGTGTTAAATCTATGGATAGGTTAGGGGGGATCAGTGTACAATCATAGTAACTGTCTTTAGATATATTTCAGAATATTTGAAATGATGTGATTTAAGGAATTATATTTCAAGTAGAAGAGTTGAATGATAAATCCGTAAATATATATATATATATATATATATATATATATGTAGATATATATATATATATATATATATATATATTCTACAGGAATGGATGACACCAAAATGTCATGTCCTTCTCTAAAATCAATGTCATAAATAAACTACGTAAGAAGTCCATGGAAGGTGTGACTCATGATGATAAATATTAACATTATTTTCCATGTTAATTTTTATTATTTTTGTACCTGAATAGAGTTTTTATGTCATCACTACATTACTTCAATGGTAGTACATAACCAAACATTTGTTTGTCTTTACCTTTGAATTCTGAAGTAAGACTTACTATTTCAAGAAAAACTGTTAGATATCTTTTAGTTTAGTTTCAGAGGGTAGTACTAACATAAGTTTGCCCTTACCATTCTTTAGTTTACCTACGTATATCAATACGATGTCATTATTATTCATATATCTATTCTCTTTACATTTATAATATAAAAAAGATACACAGACCTACTCTCTATAAACCACTTTGATACCGCAACTTGACTCATTCACAAACTAAAGAGAAATGACTAAACATTGACAAAAAGAAAGATTTCCATGAACCTATTTCAAAAGCGGCTCTGCAACATTTTTCTAAGGTATTTTCCATTTCCTAAATACGATTCGTCAATTTCAAGGTTTTATGAGACATATATATATCCAAAAGACAACCTTCCATTAAGGAGAGATTCGCATAACATGCAAATAAATCATAATGAAAGCTTGGTTTGGGCCTCACATGTCACAGGGAGGAGGATATGTCAAAATGATAAATACAATTTGAGTACAAATCTCGCTATCTCCAACGTAAAATGATTTTACGAATTTCAGATATCAGGGAGCCATGTATATGTAGGTTTAAGCTTAATTCCAAGAAATGTTATTGGTTCTGTTAACTCTCTCTCTCTCTCTCTCTCTCTCTCTCTCTCTCTCTCTCTCTCCTAACTGATATCGCGTTGATGAAAACAAATGCGTATTTTTTTCTAAATTACAATTAAGTCGACTATTTTTTTCTTTAACTGAAATAACTATAATCTCATAAAAGGTATATATCAACAAACGATGAAATTTTATATATAAAAAAAATCTTTTTATTAAGTTGCTATTTCAATATTATATTATGCACGAGATACCTGTATCATATTTAAAAAGTTATGTATTTGCTAAAATACTGCCTAATGTTAGAAGAGGGATTTAAAAATGCAATAATGAAATAATACATAGAGAAAGCTTTTAATTTTCAATAGAGCGGAATAAAAAGAATAGATATCAAGCTTTTTCGTATAATTTATTTTTTATTTTTCTACGATTTTATTAGACAGGAAAAATGGGATGATAATAAATCTGGATTTCACCTAAGCATTTAAATATTTATTTTACATTTTAAGAGTTGCGAAAATAATGAAAACGGCATTTTCTTTTCAAATGCTTTAAAGTCATTCATGATAAGTAGGTTAAGCTAACTATTCAAAATTTATTATATACTAGAAACTTCAGTGATAATCATCTATTTCGCATGAATGTCAAGCGCTTAATGCCTATATCCTTTGGGAAGTCAGAATTCTCAAATGAGTCACATTACTAGAAAATGAATGAGAGACATATCTCGTATGACTCCGGAACTAAATGATTTATTAAGATTAAGAGAAATGGTTGAAGGAGTTGGTTGTAATGAAGACGTCGGCCGTAAATCACAAATAAACTTGGTTGTGTCAATTGTTGTGATTTAGGGTTAGGTAATATATTCAGTGTTCGTGACGTGAAAAGATAAATCCTCGGACAGCTGGATAGCGTCAGGTTCCGATTTCCTTTTATGGCCTCTCGTGGCATGGTTGGTTTCAACCTGGCCTTTCATTAGAAGGGGCTAGCGTTCGATCACAAGTATGAGGTAGAAATTTATTTCTATTTGAACACGATGTTGTGTTGATATTTATCCATATTGACTCATTAGGGGTAATTTGAATGAATTACTACCAATTGTGTCACGTGGTGGGCCGGGGAAATCGGGTAAAACTCGCTGGTAAGAGACTGATGTCTCGCCAGGTAAATCCTCGGACAGCTGGATAGCGTCAGGTTCCGATTTCCTTTTATGGCCTCTCGTGACATGGTTGGTTTCGACCTGGCCTTTCATTAGAAGGGGCTAGCGCTCGATCCCAAGTATGAGGTAGAAATTTATTTCTATTTGAACACGATGTTGTGTTGATATTTATCCATATATATATATATATATATATATACACTGTATATACATATAAATATATACATATATATATATATATATATATAAATAAATACACACACACACATATATATATATATATATATGTATGTATGTATGTATAAAGATAAATATATGTATATATATATATATATATATATATTATATATATATATATATATATATGTATATATATATATATATATGTGTGTGTGTGTGGAAATACATATATATATGCATATATATATATATATATATATATACATATATATATATATATATATATAAATATGCATATATATATATATATATATATATGTATGGTTATATATACATTTGTATATATATATATATATATATGTGTGTGTGTGTGTGTGTGTGTGTGTGTAAAAACATCACTTTTAATATTTTTTTTATTTAATTATAAATTTTAAAGGAAAGGAATATGTTACTTTTAGAAAGTTTATTTTCCAAGCCAGTTAAAACTCCATGCAGACTTGTTTATATATCTAGATGACATTTAAAAAAAGATAATATTTTCAATGAAAAGATATTTGTTTTAATTGAATATGTGTAAAAATTTCCGTTTTTTTAATTGAGTTATGAATTTTATAGGACATAAGTTTGTTCCTATTTTCCTAAGCAAATAAAATATATATATAAGAATATTAACAATTCAGGTTTAAAAAAAAATTGAATATTAACTTATACCAATGGGGAAAGGGAAGAAAAATATGATGAAGATAATGCAACACCATTGAATGAATTTGAAAATTATCTGAATGGTACAGTACTATCATAATAACTAAGTTAGGTATTTAAAAAGAAATAAATGGTCTACGACACAGATATCAGTAAAACAATTCTTCTAACTAAAGAATGGCAATTAGCAGAACAGGCCTTTTATCACTTATATATGGTTGAGCAGAAAACATTTCACATAAAATGTCTTTGTAAATGACAATAGAAAACGCTTGCAGTAAATTAAAATTTCCATCGATAAAGTGATGAGTAAGATATCCCAATTCTAATATTGTTGTTGTTTCGTTGCTTTTCAAGTGATGTTGAGTTTATGTGGCATTCATACCGTGTAAAAAGTAGACACAGGTCATCTCCTCCTGTTGCTGTTTAAAGCTTTTATTATCAGTAAAGCGTCTTTGAAAATTAAATTAAGTTTCCTTTTATTTAGGTCACGTCATTAATTTAATTGTCTCACAACCACGGCAAACAAATCTTATTACTTGGAGAGGAAGAAAGGAATAGAATAAATACATTCTTATCATAATATTCTGTGTCAAATTTTGTCAGTATTGCAAATTATTTTTCTAGCTTGGCTTTCCACAAGAATTATTATTTAGCGTTTGAATATTTATTTTCACAGTCTTATGCTTTCCTACAAGTGTAATTATCAACGATATAGAAATGTTATTATCCTAGCTGATTATTCTTAGCTGTTTATTCTTAGCTATCATTCCAAGTCAATTGTTAGTTTTTAATGTTGCGATTGAACATTAAACCGAATTCTTAGGACAACGAAATATATTATGCATTGACTGGAGGAACATTTTTTTTTCTCCTTTTTTTAGAGAGTAGAGAAAACGCTTTTCATGTGGCTACAAAAATGATATTATTATACATATTCTACTTTTTATCTCGATAATTATATATTTAGGTTTATTTCATATGTATTCAATTTCAGTCCTTTTTCTGTTACTACTTTAAAATGAATCACGTAGTAAAAGATTCATAATATTTCCAGATAAAGAAATAATGTAACAGGAAGAAATAAGAGATGACATTCCGAGGCAAAAGAAAGAAAATTCTCTTGCAAAGAAAATTATAAATCTAATTATCATATGGGAACTTATGGTAATCCTAGTTAAGACAAGAAAAATGAACCGTTTAAAGATTTAGGGTTTTCAATTATACTGAGAGCTATACTTTATGAATAATAAAATAATTAATCTTAATCACAAAGAAAATTTGTGTTTCTTCTTATATGTTTAATTAACTTAGCTCCTTTATAAAAGATAATAAATTTCCTAGTCAGAATAAATATAGCGATATCAATATAGGTCTGTTTCCATCTAAGAATTTATTGCCTTAGACTTTATATAACAATACCCAATTAGGACGACCGGTGTTCCTCTATACCTTTCATTTCCTTCGAATTGATTATGCAATATATAATAGTTTTACATTTCACCTGTAGTAGAATAATTGTAAGAATACTACCAACGTACGTCCAGCGTGTTGTAGAAAGTGACTAAAAGGACAACTGTTGCCTTTCAGTCTTGCTTTTTAGAAACAGGCTAGACACCCTGCCAAAAACTTCGGAAACTTTTGCCTTGCAGTTGGATTATAAAGTCAAAGGACATGCGATCGTAAAACCCCTCTGACAAATTATAAAACAATGCCTGATGCGAAGCAACTAACCCTTAATGATAACTGTGGGAAAGAAGAAGAATAGATAATAGTTTCACATCTGAAACTTTAGGTACATCAGTCAGAATTTATTAGGGAAACTGACTCTTAAACTAAGTTTAAGAAGGAATTTATCTTCCTCTGATCTCGGTCGCTCTTTTCCTTTTCCTTTATCTGTTTTGAAATTTATAAATATCACTGATAGATTAGGGACTAGTTTTTGTCGTTCTTATGATATTTGAATATAAAAATAGGAGAATAAAAAAAAAATAAAGGGAGTGGATCAAACAGTAAATAAATTAGGCGATGAATAAATGAATACAACAGAAAAGTGAAATGAGAAGTAAAAGTGGAGAAGTCAATAGGTGAATGATAATTTGGGCAAATGGATAAATAATCAAATTAAGCAGTGAATAGAAAATTATTAAAAATAAATCATAAATAAATAGATAAACAAATCATAAACTCAACTAGATTAACGATTAGCTTAAAAGAAACAACCAAACCTCTCACAATCTCCCAAGACTTTTTCGGCTTTAATCACATTAACGTTACAGAGATTGAAATGACTTTTTTATGACCTGAAGGATTAAAAGCCTTTCTTTATGAGCCCCAGGAGGGTTTCTTTAGCATAATATTGGCAGGAGAAGTACTTTTCTCCTCTCAAAGATTTAATGACGGTCGTGTAAGAGCTACTGACATTATATGAAGTCGAGAAGTGGAACTACCGTAAAGGAGGAAAAGTGGGATTATTTTTTTTTTTTTTTAAATCGCTTTATTTAGTGATTTTTAAGACTTGAACAGATGTAAAAAAAATTATCGCAGTTTATATATTTTACAATTTAAAGGTTCAAAGGTTTACCGTGAAGGGCAGAGGCAAGAGACAGTGACAATGCCTTAGCTACCCCGACAATGCCTTACAATGTGACCAATTAATTATACATTTGATCAGCACCCAAGGCCCCTCTACTCCCAAACTAGGACCCTAGAGGCCCTGACAATGGCTACTGATGACTCAACAGGTAGAACTATAGATTCCCCTAACCCACAATCATTAGCTTACAAGCATAGTAAAGTTGCAGGCACTACAAGAAACTATCGAGCTTAAGTGAAACTCGAACCCCAGTCCGGTGATCGCCAAAAAGAGACGTTTCCAGTAGGTCACCAAAACCCTTGATGTTATTGTTATCTTTTGATACTAAATAAATTTAACTTTTTTTATGAGATGTTTCAAGATTATATTTTCCTTTTCAATAATTAATGAATAAAGAAGAACAGACTAGGTAAAAAGAAATTACAATTACTTCTCATGTATGTCGTTTTAATAAGAGTGAGAACATTTATTCCCTCTTACTATTGAGGAAAAGATTGATTTTGTCTTACAATCCTTCAGCCAAGATTTCAAAGTTTCTTTTTACTTTTTTTTCTGGGAAACTGTATAACTTTCGTCCATTTTACAAGCGACGATGCTTTCTATGTAATAGGCAATGTTGCCTTACTTTTTATTTTTTAGTATTATTCAAGGATATTCTGTACATTCATCTATGAAATCATCGTTGGATTTTCGATAAATTCGGTTAATGCTCTCACAGTTGGTTATTTTTCCAACAGTGCTGAGGCTTGGTTGAATTATTTGATATTGTTGTCCGTTATTTTGCAATATCTTTCCAATTTACGGGGATTATCAATCTGTAGCACGGCCAATAGCCTACGTATGAATACTAAAACACACTCACAGGCGCACACACATATATATATATATATATATATATATATATATATATATAAACCAAAGGTATACAATAATCGCCAGTGAATTATCAAAACGGTTCTCTTTTCCACTACAAATTTGAGTAGAAATAACATGAATTCTAAATACCTTTGGCAATTATTTCCAATTATACGCCTTAATGGTCAAAATATCCTCGAAGGCCATAGAGCTTTAGCATCTAATGATAAAAACAACACTTTATTGCAAAATAGTGAAAACATCTACTGCAATAAGTTTCGCGAAGTATTCAATCAAGGAAAATGTTGCATAAAATGCGCAAAAGTAATTTCATAAGTAATTCTATCCCTAAACGAAATACAGCAATAATGATGAAAGAGGAAACTGAGTTTGTTTAGTTTTTACGGGGAATGGAAAATAGAAATTCTGCTCTTTTCTAAAATGGTTTTCTTTGCCGGGAAAGCTCATAGAAAATTTCTTATCAAAATAAGAGATATCATTTCTTTATTAATATATCTCGAAGGAACCAGTTTATCCTTACTGAACTTCACTTTATTTAGACTGACAATACCAGATGATTCAATGTGTTCTTATTATCTTTCCCTAAGTCTTTGTGATTGAAAAAGAGGAATAAGATTTTACGGGCATTTTGCAATCGCTTATATTTGCTTTGAAAATTTTAATAAGTATTTGATTCATAATCGTGAATATTACTAGTAATTATGATGATGTAATAATTAAATATTCAAGCAGAATTCTTAGGCAATTCTTATTCACAGAAATTTAACTTAAATTAATATTTTCCCCCAAAATATCGAATTGTCTTTTATTTGTAACAAAACAGAAACGAAATACCATTTTCATTTTGATTTAAAAATTACAGCTCATTAATCTAATAGAATAAAAGGAATAAAAATTTCATCATGA
>NC_090738.1:98326991-98334491 GCF_036898095.1 Palaemon carinicauda
CCGGAAACCAATCGCTCACTTAATTTCCTATCCTAAAACATGCTTTACTGCCTTTGTAGAAAGTTTTCAATGCTTGCAACAAGCTTCCACCAGCTCCATATAACCTCATCACATTCCACATTGCTTCCCTATCAACTCTATCATACGCTTTCTCCAGATCCATAAACGCAACATACACATCCTTACCTTTTGCTAAATATTTCTCGCATATCTGCCTAACTGTAAAAATCTGATTCATACAACCCCTACCTCTTCTAAAATCACCCTGTACTTCTAAGATTGCATTCTCTGTTTTAACCTTAATCCTATTAATCAGTACTCTACTACACTCAACAAACTAATACCCCTTGAATTACAACACTCATGCACATCTCCCTTACCCTTATATAGTTGTACAATACACGCACAAACCCAATCTACTGGTACCATTGAAAACACAAAACACATGTTAAACAATCTCACCAACCATTCAAGTACAGTCACACCCCCTTCCTTCAACATCTCAGCTTTCACACCATCCATACCATATGCCTTTCCTACTCTCGTTACATCTAGTGCTCTCCTCACTTCCTCTCTTGTAATCTCTCTCTCATTCTCATCCCCCATCACCGGCACCTCAACACCTGCAACAGCAATTATATCTGCCTCCCTATTATCCTCAATATTCAGTAAACTTTCAAAATATTCCGCCCACCTTTTCCTTGCCTCGTCTCCTTTTGACAACCTTCCATTTCCTTCTTTCACTGTCTCTTCAATTCTTGAACCAGCCTTCCTTACTCTCTTCACTTCTTTGCAAAACTTCTTCTTATTCTCTTTATATGAATGACACAGTCCCTGACCCCACCTCAGGTCAGCTGCCCCTCTTTGCCTCATATACCTTGTGCTTTACTTCCAAATTTTTCTCTATATATCTTTCATACTTCTCTACACTATTACTCTGCAGCCATTCTTCAAAAGCCCTCATTTTCTCTTCCACTTTTACCTTCACTCCTTCATTCCATCATTCACTCGCCTTCCTCATGCTGCCTCAAACAAACTTCTTGCCACACACATCACTTGCAATCCCAACAAAATTTTCTTTTTACTAACTTCCCATCCACCTCTAAATTACCAGTTTCTCTTACTTTCACTTCGCCATGCGCCCTTTTCAACTTTTCTTGATATTTACTTTTTACTCCCGGTCTTATTGGCTCTTCAACCCTCACTAGCTCCCTTTTATATCCACCTACTTTATTCGCCCCCTCTTTTGCTACAACTAGTTTTCCTTCCACAAAAATTGATCAGACATACCATTATCCATACCCTAAACACATGCACGTCTTTCAATCTTCCAAACATTCTTATATTTATCAACACATAATCCATTAACGCCCTTTCTACCACTCTTCCACTTGCTACTCTTACCCATGTATAATTGTTTTTATCTACATACCTATCTAGAAATTTATCGTGATTTTCAAGGATCCCGTACTCTATTATATATATATATATATATATATGTATATATATATATATATATATATAGTTTTATATATATATATATATATATATACACTGTATATATATAACTATATATATATAGATATTTATATATATATATATATATATATATAGTTATATATACAGTATATATATATATATATATCGGTCCTCTTGTTTTATATATATATATATATATATGTGTATAAATGAATATATATATATATATATATATCGTCCTTTTGTTTTATATATATATATATATATATATGTTTATGTGTATATATATATATATATATATATGTCATCCTGTTATTTGTATTTACGAAATCCCAAGCAGACTGGAATGGGATTTTACATGATCTTTTGTGCTTGAATTGGTCACAATTATATAATAGTGTAGATCCTGTTGTCCCTTTGAATGAGAATCTAGTCAACATAATTGATAGGCGTATCCCTTCTCGTGTGCTAAGGTACCGAGTGAAGGACAAACCGTGGTTCAATGATGATTGTAGACGTGCTTATTTGGAGAAACAGGAGGCCTATCATCTTTGGAAGGGGAACAGATCAGATTTGACCTGGAACAACCATACTCAGCTTCGAGCTTTTGCTCAGAGAGTTTATGCCTCAACTGAAAAGTAGTACAATTTAACCATAAAAGAAACACTTTCTGGTACAACTCAGGAACATAAATGGTGGTCTACCCTTAAAAATGCACTCTTTGGTGTAGATGCAACAGTTCCTCCTTTACTTAAACCAGATGGCTCAGTCACTCACTGTCCAAAGGAAAAGGCAACCCTTTTGGCTGATGTTTTTGACAGTAAACAGAGTAATGAAAAACTTGAACTTCCTCATTCCTGTTTTCCTGAGGCTAAACTAACTAGTTTAGCTTTTCGATCTCGTGAGATTAAAGCTCTGTTGATGGACCTTAATGCTTATGGAGGTGTAGACCCAAATGGTATTTTTCCTTTGTTTTTTATAAAGACAGCAGATTTCTTAGCTCCAAAGTTATCTGTTATTTTGCGCAAGTTAGCAAGAAGAGGAGCTTCTAGCACTAGTTGGAGAATTGGTAATGTTACTCCTCTATGTAAATGTGTTTGTGGTAGCTCAAGTCCCACTGATTACCGCCCAATTTCCATAACTCCTATATTATCTAAAGTTTTTGAACGTCTTCTGGCAAAACGTCTTAATAGGTTTGCTGAAGGTAATCATCTACTCCCTAGTTTGCAATTTGGTTTTCGTAAAGGCCTTGGAGCATGTGATGCCCTTCTTACAATCTCCAATGCTGTACAGAAATCCCTTGATTGTGGTCGGGAAGTTCGTATGATTGGCCTTGATTTTAGTGCTGCCTTTGACCGTGTTAATCATGAGGCCCTTGTTTTCAAACTGAAACAGTTGGGAGTGGGTGGGTTGTTTCTTAGCATTATTATTGATTTTTTAAGTAATAGATCTCAAAGAGTTGTTGTTGATGTGCACCATAGTGATTATAGGAATGTGATATCCGGTGTTCCACAAGGTAGTGTTCTTGGCCAATTACTTTTCATACTATATACACATGACATGTGGTTTGGCCTAGAAAACAAGCTTGTTGCATATGCAGATGATGCTACTCTCTTTGCATCAATTCCATCCTCTGAATGTAGATCTAGGGTTAGTGAATCCCTTAATAGAGATTTAGCTAGAATTAGTGCATGGTGCAAATTATGGGGTATGAAGTTGAATCCTAACAAAACTCAAAGTATGATTGTAAGTAGGTCAAGGACGGTGGCTCCTCAACATCCGGATCTCAGTATTGATAATGTTTCTTTAAATATGTATGACTCTTTCAAAATTTTAGGTGTGATTCTCGACAGTAAATTTACTTTTGAGAAACATATAAGGTCTGTCTTCTTCAATTGCACAAAAAAATAGGCTTATTGAGAAAGTCTTTTAAGATTTTCGGTGATCAATCTATTCTGAAGAAGTGTTTTAATTCTTTCATTCTACCTTGTTTTGAGTATTGTTCTCCTGTTTGGTCTTCAGCTGCTGATTCTCATCTTATTTTGTTGGACAGAAACTTACGGTCTATTAAATTTCTTATTCCTGATCTAGATATTAATCTCTGGCACCGTCGTTCAATTAGTTCATTATGCATGTTGCATAATATTTTTCATAACTCTGACCATCCTTTACATTCAGATCTCCCTGGACAATTCTATCCTGTTCGTAATACTAGGCAGGCAGTTAATTCTAATAGCCAGGCCTTCTCCATCACGAGGCTCAATACTACGCAGTACTCTAGAAGTTTTATTCCAGCTGTTACCAAGTTGTGGAATGATCTTCCTAATCGGGTGGTTGAATCAGTAGAACTTCAAAGTTCAAAGTTGGAGCAAATGCTTTTTTGTTGACCAGGCGGACATGAGTCTTTTTATAGTTTATTTATGACATATTTGTTTTTGATGCTGTTAATAGTTTATATATGACATGTCTGTTTTGACGTTGTTACTGTTTTTAGAATGATTTATTGTTAATTTGCTCTCTTCATTTATTTATTTCCTTATTTCCTTTCCTCACTGGGCTATTTTTCCCTGTTGGAGTCCCTGGGCTTATAGCATCTTGCTTTTCCAACTAGGGTTGTAGCTTGGATAGTAATAATAATAACAATAATATATATATATATATATATATATATTAGTCATCCTGTTATTTGTATTTACACACACACACACACACACACACACATATATATATATATATATATATATGTATAGTATATATATATATATATATATATTGGTCCTTATATATAATAAAATTACGATATCCCAAATAGTGTTAATCTAACCTCTATATAGTTAGATTTATCATCAGCTCTTTGTTTGGCTTTTATTTCATATTTATTTTGTTCTTTACAAGAGAGAGAGAGAGAGAGAGAGAGAGAGAGAGAGAGAGAGAGAGAGAGAGTAAAATAAACTGAGAAATGTTAATGAATGGACTGGGTCTTGATATGATTGTTCCGGTTGAGTGAAAATACTGAATCAATGATAATGGGATGTAATTTCGAATGATTCCATTCATAATATCACCATTTATCTCCCATCCCCCCTAAAACCTCGACCCCCCCCCCCAACCCCACATCCGGTCAAAATGAAATAATCCTAAATTTTCTTGAGTTATAAAAGTATGAGAGTATCTTCATATATTATCCAAATATTGGGATAATTTGTCTCTGAGTAACTAAAGTGGAGTAATTGGGAGAGTTGTTGTTTCTTAAATTATTGAACAGTAATGATTATAGTATGATTTGAACTTTCCTTAACTCGCAATAAAATTACTGGTATTGTAAAGAAAAAAAAAAGCGTACAGACTTGTGGGTTAAAGAATCTTATATGACTCTTATAATGATAAATGTGATGGCTGCTTCCTTCAATTTACATCTAAACCGGACAAATAAGCATTTTCTTCAATGAAGATAAAATTTACTCCAACTAACAAGAATGATATGGTGATTTTTCTACCCAGATTACTCTTAACATTTCACCAAAACCGAATATATTACGATATTCTTATCCATTATAAAAGTAATTTCTATTGCTCCCAGAATTCTTTTGCTTCAAAGTATCCTTATATCGAACAAAGTATTGGTAACACCTGCTTCAAGTTTTGGGATTCACATTATCTTATAAAATAAGTCTTGAAATTTTCCAATGTATTTGAATGAGCTTAGTATTGTGCGTCTACTTAGGTTTTGGTTCAGTATGGATAGGTCATAAGACAATCTTGACAGATTAAACTTGGTTCAATCGGGCAAGCACTCCCACCCCATCAAAAAAAAAAAAAAAAAAAAAAAAATAAATAAATAAAATAAAGAATAAAGAAAATTTTCTTTTTAAAAGCTGTATAATAGTTACGCAAGAATCTACCTGGGCAAATAAAGAAGGTTATAGATATTTTTAATGTTACTCTTATTATGTTATGACATCTAGGTGAAAAAATCCCTACGATTTTACGATCTGGTGCCCTAGGGGGTTGGTTAGGGAAGTTTGGGATGTATTGTGTCCTAGTTGAAGAAATCTTATGGTATTTATTTATCTCGTCAAGCATAACTGTTCCTTATTTTTGCCAAAACTTCTAGTTGCTTTTAAACCTGCTAGAATTTAATGCCCTTGAATAGAATTCAAAAGTCTTCCATGAGGTTTAAATGATATTTTTATACTTTTAGTTTACATGTGTCTGACTTTAAACTTTGTAACTAGGTTGTCATCTATCACCTATCAGGGATATTACTTATTCCGTGATATTGCTGACTCACCATCCACTTTTATTCTGCAATGAGGATATCTTGTGATGATATCCTATGATAAGTATCTTTAATTATCTTTACAGTAAACGAAGACCCGGGTGATGTTTACGCCCCGGGCTCATTTGTTTAAAATGTGCTATAATGTTACTGTTGCTTTTGCACTGCAATTTCCATATAGGCCTTCTTTGGTTAATAATAATTATGTCGGTGCTTGTTTTAGTATATGGCCTACCTTTCGAATATGGTCTACGAAATTCTATCTGTTTTTAGTATGTGGCCTAACCTAACCTAACCTAACCTTACCATACCTAACCTTACCTTACCTTACCTTACCTTACCTAACAAGCCAGGTATGCCACAAACTAAACCAGAATAAAAAAGGTAGGCCACTTATTAAACCGACACCATAATATCTTTAGTTATACGTTAGGGTGTGTTTCTTAGTATCCACATTATCAAGTTAATTTTAACGTGGTTTGTGCTTATAAAGAAATTAGTTCATGGACAAATAATGTTTAGAATAATGCCAACCAAGATGATTTAAATTAATCAATTATGAAAATTATGTAGATGAAAGTTGCGTGGTCAACTTACCAAGATGTTTTTTAAGTATTCCAACGTCTATCCCGTTACTAGCGAGAGAAGACCCCAACTTTTCTCCCCAGGCTTTGTTCTGGAGAAGAAAGAAATGAAGTTTCATTTATTGCGACATTCTGGGGATTAGAGTGCAGCAGATAAAAACCCAGGAAATGGATCATAGTGCTTTTGAGTTCGTCACCGAAGCATCTCATAAACGCAACAAATGGTGCGTGAAATGTAGACTGCTCGCATGGGGTCGTTGACCTTATTTTCTCTCTTACCTCAATTCTTATTTGCTGTTGTTTAAACTTTATCTCTAGGTCTTGCTGATCCTCGCATTGTATTTCATTATCATCACTAACCAGTTATCAATTCTCCTCATCTTGGACCTTGAATACTGTTGGAAATTATCTCTGTATTTTTTAGATTATTAATTAGTTTTATTTTTGTGTCCTAATGATCATAATTATCGCATTCTAATATTTTTTTTATCAACATGTACAGAAATTATATAACCATATTAATCAGGTAAACTAGAAAAAATCAACATCCATATAGAAGAATTACATCAGATTTTAAACAACATTCCTCCAGGACGAACTTCATCTTCGATCTATACAACGTGAAATATTTCCAAAACGTTTTGTATTTTATTTACTAATAGACTATAACAGAAAAGCAAAATATGAATGATAACCATTACTCAAAGGTTTATATCATTTGACGTTTGAGCACGGAATACCCTTACTGCCATAGCTTTCTATTTCTGATAACAGATATTCTAGAGTTGACCAGAAATAACATCACGCTATTCAGTGGATGAAACAATAAACGACGATCTTGGGGAACTATAGTCAATTCTTTTTAACGAGGCAGATTTGCACAGACTCGTAGGGGTGCCATTTTAGCTCCGAAAGTTTCCTGAACGCTGATTGGTTGGACAAGATCATCCTAACCAATCAGAAAGCAGAAAACTTTTTCGAGATAAAAAGGCACTGCTGCAAGTCGGTGCAAATAGCCTCATCCAAAAAATTGAGTATAGATATTCCTCTTGAAGAGAGAACAAGACGAACGCGTGGAATGTAAAGACTCGCTTCTGAGTTATTTATTTGTTGGTGTATGATAAATCCAACGTCTGAGTCGCCTGTGTACATTTAAGT
>NC_090738.1:98344937-98347437 GCF_036898095.1 Palaemon carinicauda
CCGAGATGTCACCTCCCCATCTCACTGTCAATTTACACTCGTACACGTTCAGTACCTGTCCGTTTTCCAGTCCTGAGCTACGTTGGCGCACAGTGAATGAGCGTGACCAGTTGCCAGATGCTTAATAACAATGCATCACCAATTTACAGTAAAATTTTGACTTTTGCTTGATACTCAGGGTCTCAGATTACGTGATGCTTAAAACTAAATGTCAGTATACATACTTTCAAATTTATCTGGTATTTAAATAACAATTAATTGATATTTTATCTATCTGATTATCAATATGGCATTTACTATCAGCAGTCCAAGACGGCACATGAGTCGAGTTAGTCAACGGTGAGTCTTTCCTCAGTCACAGCGGCCTCGTGTGTGTTTAGGGACAATTTTTGATAGCAAGCTATATACATATTAAGCAACATGGAGCGATGGATAATTCGTAGGACTGCAAACAAGGAAGGAACATCAGATACTGACAACAGTGTCTCAGAAACAACTGATGAGATTCCTTCCGAACTACCATCTACCAGTTCTACTTCAAATATAGATAAAAGGCAAGACAAACGTAAGGGTAAGACCTCCCAGTATGACCAATCATCCAAACCCAAACTTCGGAAATATCAAGCAGAATTTACAAAATTCGGATTCACTAGTTTTACCATTGATAAGATGCAGTACCCCCAATGTGTTATGTGCTCAGAAGTACTTGCAAATGAAAGCTTAAAGCCTGTGAAAATGAAAAGGCATTTGCAAAGCAAGCATCCTTCTCATGCTGATAAACCAATAGAATTTTTCCGTCGAAAGGAGGGAGAGTTGCAGGGTCAAAAACAAGTGCTAGCTCAGAAAACCACCACCTCTGCCAAAGCTCAGATGGCATCATTTGAGGTAGCATACCTAATTGCACAGTCCAAGCAGCCACATACCATTGGGGAAACCCTCATGAAACCTGGTGCAATGACTATGAGTCGGATTATGCATGGTAATAAGATGGCCCGTGAGCTGGAAACAGTCCCGCTGTCTAACGACACCATTACTCGACGAATTAATGACATTTCAAATGACATTAAGTGTCAGCTGATTGAGAGGGTTAAGGGAAAGAAGTATGCTTTGCAGCTAGATGAGTCGACAGACATATCAAATTCTGCACAATTACTTGCATTCATTAGATACAGTTTTGGTGGAAAACTTCAAGAAGACATGCTTTTTTGCACTGTACTAGAGGGGACCTGTACAGGTAGTGACATTTTCACAAAGCTAGACACCAAAATACAAAAGGAGGGCTTGTCTTGGGACCAGTGTGTTGGTGTGTGCACAGACGGTGCTGGGGCAATGTTGGGTAAGAGGAAAGGACTTAAAGCAAAAGTTGTACAAGTGGCACCTCACATAAATTTTACACATTGTATTATTCACAGGGAAGCTCTTGCTAGCAAAGCACTCAATCCAGAGTTAAGCAGTGTTCTTCAAACTGCGATTAAAATAGTAAATTACATCAAAACACGTCCCATAAATGCCAGGCTGTTCTCCACACTCTGCAATGAGATGGGCTCGGAGCATGAAGCACTGTTGTTCCACACAGAAGTCAGGTGGCTGTCCCGAGGCAAAGTTCTCAGCCGCTTGTACGAACTACGAGATGAGGTGCGCCTGTTCCTGATCAAATCTGAGTCCCAACTTGCTGACTATCTGACTGACCCTGACTGGTTAGCAAGTCTAGCATATTTGTCTTGTATATTCGAAAGACTTAATCTGCTGAATTTATCACTACAAGGCCCAAACACGAACATCTTGATTCTTTCTGACAAAATTGATGCATTTACAAGGAAGCTGGAACGATGGGCTGTGCGAGTTGATGGGGGCAGTGTTGAAATGTTTCCTGAGGTGGAAGAATTTACGGCGGAGAATGAATTAAGCGTCGATAACGTGAAGGTAATGATCACGACTCACCTATAAGGTCTTGTGGACCACTTCAAGAAATACTTCCCAAAAGAGACAACCCCACAACAATATGACTGGATACGGCAACCATTCACTGCTACAGGGGATCACTTATCATCCGACATGGAGGATGAGCTGCTGGAGTTCTCCAGTGATCGGACTTTACAGGCATCGTTTGGCTCAACCACACTGGATGAGTTCTGGATTTCAATTGCAAGGGAATACAGTATCCACGATTATCCATGGCAGCAATGGATGTATTACTTCCTTTTGGATCAACCTATTTATGTGAAAAGACTTTTTCGGCACTGACTTGTATAAAAAACAAATACCGATCAAGACTCAGGGTGGAGGATGATCTCCGAGTTGCCATCTCTGGTATCAAACCCAGGATGGAGTTACTGTGCTCAAAAAAGCAGGCCCATGTATCTCACTAATTGATGTTAGTTATTCATGATAAACTTAGGCCTGTGTAAATACTGTTTTCACTGTGGAATAGGGATATAATTAACTAATCACTGCTAGTGGAGCCCCATAGTTGGGCCTAAATATTGATCATTGTCATTAA
>NC_090738.1:98354937-98357437 GCF_036898095.1 Palaemon carinicauda
AAGCATAATTGTTCCTTTTTTTTTTTTTTGCCAAAACTTCTAGCTGCTTTTAAACCTGCTGGAATTTAATGCCCTTGAATAGGATTCAAAAGTCTTCCATGAGCTTTAAATGATATTTTTTATACTCTTAGTTTACATGTGTCTGGACTTTAAACTTTGCAATTAATTTGTCATCTATCACCTATCAGAGAAATTACTTATTCCGTGATATTACTGACTCACCATCCATTTTTATTCTGCAATGAGGATATTTTGTGATGATATCCTATGATAAGTATCTTTAATTATCTTTACAGTTAACGAAGGCCCGGGTGATGTTTACGTCCCAGGCTCATTTGTTTAAAATATGCTATAATGTTACTGTTGCTTTTGCACTGCGATTTCCATATAGGCCCTCTTTGGTTAATAATAATGATATCGGTGCCGGTTTTAGTATATGGCCTACGAAATTCTATCTGTTTTAGTATGTGGCCTAACGTAACCTAACCTAACCTTCCCTCACCTTACCTTACCTTACCTTGCCTTACCTTACCTTAACTAACAAGCCAGGTATGCCACACACTAAACCAGAATAAAAAAGGTAGGCCACATACTCAACCAGAATAAAAAAGGTAGGCCACATAAACCGACACCATAATATCTTTAGTTATACGTTAGGATGTGTGTTTCTTAGTATCCACATTATCAAGTTAATTTTAACGTGGTTTGTGCTTATAAAGAAATTACTTCTTGGACGAATAGTAATTAAAATGATGACAGCCAAGATGATTTAAATCAATCAATTATGATAATTATGTAGATGAAAGTTGCGTGGTCAACTTACCAAGATGTTTTTTAAGTATCCGAACGTCCATCCCGTTATTGGCGCCAGAAGACCCTAACCTTTCTCCTCAGGCTTCGTTTTGGAGAAGAAAGAAATCAAGTTTCACTTATTGCAACATTCCGGGGATTAGAGTGCAGCAGATAAAACCCAGGAAATGGATCATAGCGCTTTTGAGTTCGTCACCGAAGCAACTCATAAACGCAACAAATGGTGCGTGAAATGTAGACTGCTCGCATGGGGTTGTTGTGCTTATTTTCTCTTTTACCTCAACTCTTATTTGCTGTTGTTTAAACTTTATCTTCAAGTCTAGCTGATCCTCGCATTTTATTTCGTTATCATCACTAACCTGTTATCGATTCTCCTCATCTTGGCCCTTGAAAGCTGTTTGAAATTATCTAGATTATTAATTATTTTTATTTTTGTTTCCTAATGATCATAATTATTGCATTCTAATATTGTTTTTATCAACATGTACAACAAGTATATGACCATATTAATCAAGTAAACTAGAAAAAATCAACATCCATATAGAAGAATTACATCAGATTTAAACAACATTCCTACAGGACGAACTTCATCTTCGATCTATGCAACGCGAAACATTTCCAAAAGTTTTTGTCTTTTACTTACGAAATAGACTATAACAAAAAAGCAAGAGAGAATGATAACCATCACTCAAAGGTTTATATCCTTTGACGTCTGGGTACGAAATACCCTTACTGCCAGAGCTTTCTATTTCTGATAACAGATATTTTAGAGTTGACCAGAAATAACATCGCGTTATTCAGTGGATGAAACAATAAATGGACGATCTTGGTGACCTATAGTCAATTCTTTTTAGCGAGGCAGATTTGCACTTACTCGTAGGGGTACCATTTTAGCTTGGAAAAGTTTCCTGATCGCTAATTGGTTGGACAAGATCATTCTAACCAAACAGATAGCAGAAATCTTTTCCGAGCTAAAAGGGCACCGCTGCGAGTCAGTGCAAATAGCCTCATTAAAAAAATTGAGTATAGATATTCCTCTTGAAGAAAGAACAAGACGAACGCGTGGAATGCCTGAACTCGCTTCTGAGTTATTTATTTGTCGGTGTATAATAAATCCAACGTCTGATTCTCCTGTGTTCATTTAGTACTTTTTCACTTCTTAAGGGGTTATGTCATCCTAAATGATGTTTAAAGAGCGTGTAGGGTAACTCGTCTCTTTTGAAAGATGTTTCTCATCACTGTTCTGGAAATTTAAACGCTTTATATTGGTTAGTTATTTCTTGAACGTTACAAGAATTGTCCATTTCTTTCGGTATTTCACAAACAAAGAAATTAGAGTTGCAACGTTTCCTTGGGTAAACCATTGGAAGAATAATGACGTTAAATATGATTTCATTTTTTTTTTTTATATTAATACAAAAGTGGAAGATGTATTTCTTCCAGAAAAAAATTATGCCAAAGGAACTTGCATATTACAAAAGAATGTGATATGCACATTTTACCTTTCCAGCCAACAGCTTATTTCAACACATCTAATCCATACCCCCACACAGTCTAAAGTACAATTGTTGAGGTTCTAACTGGAAAAAGCTTAAATTTAGAATAAGATTATTGTATATTTTCCATGCCAGATGAAAAGCGAGACATAAAGGAGGCAAGAGTTTCAAAACATCACACATAGGCCTGTATT
>NC_090738.1:98367437-98382437 GCF_036898095.1 Palaemon carinicauda
GACAATCGCTTTCTCAGGTTTATATTTCTTTACATTTCCGTTTCTCCATTCGTCGCAAAACTGGATTTCAGAGAAATAATATCGTAGGAAAAAATAATTACCGGTTATTATTATTATTATTATTATTATTTTTATTATTATTATTATTATTATTATTATTATTATTATTATTATTATTATTATTATTTGCTAAGCTACAACCATAGTGTGAAGACCTGGATGCTATAATTACGTTGGCCCCAACAGGGAAAATAGTCCAGTGAGGAAAGGAATCAAGGAAATATAAAATATTTCAATAACAGTAAAAATTTTAAAATGAATATTTCGTATATGAACTATAAATACTTTAATAATGCAAGAGGAAGAGAAATTTAATAGAATAGTGCGTCTGAGTGCACTCTCAAGCATGGATCATTCAATATAACATAAGGAAAATATAGTTGATCAAAGTACCCAAGAAAGCATTAAATTTTTTTTTGAATTGCAAATGAAAGCAGAGAGAATAAAAAAAGACAGTATCATTATATGCTAAGCCATAACCCTAATTGGAAAAGCAAGATGCTATACTTCTAAGAAGAGTAACATCATTGAAATAAATATCTCCTATATAAACTTTAAAAACTTTAACAAAACAAAAGGAAGAGAAATAAGATAAAATAGTGTGCTCGAGTGTACCCTCAAACAAGAGAACTCTAATCCAAGGTAGTGGAAGGCCATGGTACAGAGGCTATGTCGCTACCCAAGACTAGAGAACAATGGTTTGATTTTGGAGTGTCCTCCTAAAAGAGCTGCTTACCATAGCTAAAGAGTCTCTTCTACCCTTACCAAGAGAAAAGTGGCCACTGAACAATTAAAGTGTAGAATTGTTTAGTAATCTGTGTTGTCAGGTGTATGAGGACAGAAGAGAATATATAAAGAAGAGGCCAGACTATTCAGTGTGTATATGTACGAAAAGGGATAATGAAATGCAACCAGAGAGAAGGATTTATTATTGGAAAAAGATATATTAGGAGGAGGAGGGAAGTAATAAAATAATCGGAATGGAAAACATTCTGAAATAAAATCAAACAGTAAAAAATTTTCTTTTTTGTTATGAAAATGAAGTTAGTCTCAGTTATTAAGAATGTAATTTCCAAAGAACATTCTCAAGTTTTTATTGAATTTTGAGGTGTTGTCACATTTACATTAATATATATTATATCGTAAATACACAACAAACAGCTGAATTCAAGAAATAAAATAGACTTTATTAGAAAGGTGTAAAATAGCAACGAGTTCTTTTTATTAAAAGTGAGAAAGCAAGAATATTATCTCCAAAGGACATTCTCCAGTTTTTATTGAATTTTGAGATGTTATCACATTTATATCAATGCATATTACATCACAAATACACAACAAACAGCTGAATTCAAGAATTAATATTGACTTCATTAGAAAGGTGTAAACTACAGTAACAATGAGTTTTATTAAAAGTGAGAAAATATCTGTAACTTCCAAATGTATTGAAGCTCAAGGGAAAGAAAGGATAGACTACACAAAAACACTGAAAATATAGTGAAAATTGGTGTTCATCTAAATGATCTTGGTGAAAGGAATGTGCCATTGTTTAAAGATAGTAGGGTTGGGGACGGAAAGAGAGAGAGAGAGAGAGAGAGAGAGAGAGAGAGAGAGAGAGAGAGAGAGAGAATTTCCTTTGGCGTAATATCTCTATCGAGGCAATAAATAACGGGATGTATGGAAATTATAAAAATTTATTTTTTTCTTTTCCACTGGGATCTTTTCACGATGATCAACTCTAACTCATTAATTGCTATATTGCGAGTTCTAATAAAAATCATAATTTCCTCTCTTTGATGCCGTGAAAGGATTTTCAAACGATTCATCATCTTTTGAGAGGTAAGTGATGTTATGAAAAGGCCAAACTCCTACATTGATTAAGGAGCCTTATATTCAATGGGTCTGGCCAATATTGATAATGATAATGTTACGAGTCATGCGTTTGTTACATAAGTCATCTAAAGCATTTGGAAAGAAATGTTGATTTCAAGTTGGTCCTATGTTTTCGTATTCGAGATTCTACACAAAATATTCAGGCAATTATAAAAGAAAAAAAATCTCATCTTTTATTGAGACTTCCTTTATTTAAGCACTAGTTTTATTACCCATCATTGCCGGGATATATTAAAACTTGTTTAGTAATTACATCTATTCATCTTTTTATTTCAACGTCTTAATCTCAATTTATCGGCGAAGATGAACAATGTAGCGGGATTCTTTGTCTTTGAAACTGTCACTTATATTTGCGTATACGGAAAGCAATCGTCAGCCGAATCCAAGACCGTGACTTTGAGTGATTTCCTTGGCGAATGCAAGTCGCACAGGAAATAGTAATCGTTTAAAAAACTATAAGTCAGTTGGAATGAGTGGAATTTTTGGAATTAGGACGTGTTTTGTCTATGCTGGAAGCATTCTTCAATCTAATCCAAGACTGTGACTTTGAGTGATTGCCTTTGCATCTTATCAATTTCGATTGTGAATGCAAGTCGCACAAGAAAGAGTAATCGTTTAAAAAAAACTATAAGTCAGTTGGAATGAGTGAATTTTCGGGAATTAGGACGCATTTCCCTTCAAATTACCAAGTTAAAAGTGTTGATTTGATGATATAACCGTCTAAAACGCTTCACTATCAATCTGGGTTCAGTTACTGGGGGAGGATGAATGGAAATAGGCTACCACCGTGTATCGCCGTGGACCATACCTCGTGCAATGCCCACAAAATGTAGTTCATCTATTGATGATATTATTGTAACTCTAAAGTTGGAAGTTGAAAATAGTACAGTTGACTTAGATATTGCAGTCAGAAAATATTTGCAAATGTCATTATACTACTATTCACCAACGGGAGGAGTTCTTCTTCTTCTTCTTCTTCTTCTTCTTCTGACATACAGACAAACAGACAGACAGACAGAGAGACAGCCACAGACAGGCGCGTGTATTTTCTGTTTCACAGTACAGATGGCGTCATACAGATGTAATTATTTGGTGTGGACAAAATAGGATTTTTAAGTTTATATATATATATATATATATATATATATATATATATATATATATATATATATATATATATATATATATATAGCCATATATGCTATATAGTATATATATATAGTAGCTTCCTAGGTTATATGTGACTACAGTGATATATCCCAGAGAATTTACCGAAGGTACCCAGAATTCTAACTCCTGGAGCGAATATCCCTTAAAAATCTAAGAAGGGATATCGCGTAAGGACGTAATGGCACACCTCATAGCAATCTGCACCCCAGATAGAGTTTACGTTCGAGGAGGTGTGGCAAAAATAAAAGGGGGGGCCCTTCAAAGGCCATCCCCGTTCCCTACTACTATCGATAGTACAACAGCGCCATCCCTACGATAGTGGCCATTCCTTTATTTGTAGCGATTTCGCTCGATGGTATTTTCCAGCGATTGAATTTATTTCGATTGGTTAAAGGATTATTATTATGCTTTCTTCACCTTCTTCCGCCTTCGGAAAGTTGAGTATCGGGTCTTTACTTTGAATATGTTTTAGCTCTTGTTCCTCAATGATATTGAGTATTTATTGTGTTTCTAGAGGTAGGTCATTACTGGAGGCGCCATGGGCGCTGTCATTCTTAGGCATGCGTTATTTAGTTAGCGGAACGACTTCCAGTTTTTAAATAGCCTTATTTAATTCTCGTAATTAATTAGCTATTTAGGCATATTCTTGTGAAGATGTGATTATATCCATAATTATTTCATTTTTCCTCTGTCGATCGTTTAGTTAGAGTTTCGGTGATTTAGGTAACCGAGAACTCGTCTAGCTTAGTTAGCCTAACCTAGACACTGTCTATACGTTCGACATTCCCCGTTTATCTTTGTGTTTTGTTTTCATTCCATTGGAGACTGATTCCTCCTGTAATGTTATGAAACTTCTCACGTCTCTTCGGAGACTTAAAGGTAATCCCTTTCCCTCTAAGTGTAGTCCCAGACTACAACCCTTATGGCCATGCCTGAATATTATTCAGACATGGCTGACCTGGGGTTTGATTTCTGCCTATCCCCTTAACCTTTGGTTGGGGATATACCAGCAGGTTGTGGGATTTGGTCAGAATCTCAGAGTATTTAGTCTTATGTCGTTGACCTTCCGACAGGGTGAGTTGGTTGTGGGATACCTTTACTCCCCAGCCAACAAGGTTACCGACAATGGAGGTTAGTCCTCCATAGTCGCTTTGGTTATGGTAGTATACCATTTTCTCCTTGCGACTAAAGACTTGTCCTGTGCCACAGTTCCTTGGACTGAAAGTAATTCCCTTTTAGCCTAAGATAACGTGGCACTGGAATCATGTTTCTCTTTGTGGGAGGAGGCGCAGTGTCGCCCCCTCCCCTTGACTGTGTCGGCAGTCTCTGGGTTGGAGAACTAAGTCTCTCCTAGCACCCGGACTCTGTCGATACCATGCAGAAACAGAGTTCCTTTTATAGGTGCTAGGACTGTCAAGTTTGACAGTTCCTTTCACAATTGTTACAGGACCCTTTTCCCCTTCCCCTCACCCCTTTTTAATGGTTTATTCATTGCCTTTTAGGCTGACATCCTGCATCCTTTCCTTAACGGTAGAGTGCTGGATGCAGCCAGACTACCTCTCTCATCCTGGCTGACGGCAGGGCATACTGCTGCTTGCCGGCCTGGCCGACAACCAAGATGGCTGGCGACAGTCATGGACTGTCAGCAGCTGCCGACATTGCCGGCGGCTGCCGACATTGCCAGCGGTTGTCGGCGGCTGCCGACGTTGCCAGCGGTTGTCGGCATGATAGCCTTTTTGCCGGCCTGGCCGGCAACCAAGATGGCTGCCGACAGTCATGGACTGTCGGCAGCTGCCGACATTGCCGGCGGTTGCCGACGTTGTCGGCGACTGCCGACGTTGTCGGCGGTTGTCGGCATGATAGCTTTTTGCTGGCCTGGCCGGCAACCAAGATGGCTGCCGACAATCATGGACTGTCACCAGTTGTCGGCCTGGACGGCAGTGGCACCCATGATGGCTGTGAGTGGTTAGTCCCTTCTGTTCCCGAGGTTCTCAGTCCTCCCTTGGACTGTAGCTATAGGTTATGTTGCCTGTATGCTGCCAGCAGGGCTGGCAACGCGGAGCGCCGACTGTACCAGTACTGTCGGCAGGTTGCTGGCAACAGTACTATAGCTATATAGAAGCCTGAATGTTACATTCTCCCCTTCTATTAGAACCTCCTTTCGGTAAAAAGGTAGTCTATTAGAATTTTCTTCCTTAATTACTGTATATAGTTACAGTAAAGGATAGTCCTTTTTTCCATACTGTCTCTCTCTCTGTCTCGCTAGGTCTGCAAGTTATGCAGACATAGCCTAGCCAGACCGGCAACATGCCAGATATACTGCTGTATAGATTATACAGATAGCCAGTATATATCAGTATAGAATATACTGTAGATAGAAAACTACTATATTTCTTATACTAGTGGTTTTTTCCAATATATTTTGGATATCCAATTCGGGCAATAGCTGAGCCTAATCCTATATTGATTGAATATGATTTCTTCAATATCCTGATTAGAAATCAGTTTAGGATTATCCTGCAATATTAAATGTTTCAGGCAAGAGTAATACACTCTTATCCCGTAAAGGGTACAGCCCCTTTTTTCTTTGAGTCTCCCAGATCAGGAAACTCTATGATTTAATATAGTAGGAAGACTACAGCAAATGACCCGAGTAGGATGTTCATTTATATGTCTTTATTTTTCTATTCCATCTAGTGCTAGATTGACCCTACTGTCATATGCTGCCTTGTAGACAGCATAATGATAAGACTGCATTACATAGGTACAGTAGTGAGTAGTCGATATGTTGCAATTTACACTTTTGCAATTTAGAATCTACAGTACCATGTTACAGTAGTATTTACTAACTTACCTAGGGTATCCTCCAGCGAGTTTTCTGGTGATACCGCTTATATATTGAAGGAATAATTTCTTCAATAGTCTGATTTGAAATCAGTCATCCTGACCCCACAGTATTAACAATTTTGGGATAGTTAATTGATACTTCTCTACCCCTAAGGGTAAATAACCCTTCTACTTGGATTTTCTCACAGAGAAAGCTCCATGTAAGTTAATACTGAGGGGAGGTAGCAGCATTTGCTCGCGGAGGTATACAGGTATGTATCTCCTACTATCCCTTTATAGCTTCTATCCTAAGCTATTCTGTTGTAAATGACATTTACATGTTGATTATTAAAGTAATAATCCATTAAATACTCATTTGGTTTTCCTTTCTTTACAGAAGGAATACCAGATACCTTGTACGTCAGTCCGCTACAGAGCCAAGGGTAAGGACTTTTACGGTCATAATACTTGCAGGTTACATGCCCCCTGCAATATTATTTCCGGATCCCTACATTATTGGAACCCACAGGGTTGCAATAGATGTTGGACATTGATGTCTGAAGGTTTTGATAATCCCAAGTCTACAGAGACTAAGGATATAGCACAGTATAAATTACGTAACTGGGTGAGAGGCTTCCAAAAGATCTCTCCGGGACCTTTCCTACCTAATGATAGGATGCGTAAGCTATTATTTCCAGAGCTAAGTGAGGAAATAGTAGTGCCTCAGGAGTCAGCTACGTTCCCTGATGGCGAGAAAACCTTTGGGATCGAGGGCAAGAAGTGCCCTAAGGTAGAAGAGAAATATATTGTATCGGACTTTCCTCCGCCTCTGCCGGCTAAAGAGCCATCGATGTCAACATCTTAGTCTTTTACCCCTCTATTGGATAATGTGGTACAATTATGTATCCGACTGAAGAATCAGATAGAGAGCTTTAGTAAACAAAGCAAAAAGCGGGAAGTAAAACACAAGATAGAACCTCGTAAAGCTCCTCTTGTTGCTTCCCACGGGTCAGTTAAACGACCCATGAATCAAGACCTTCCTTCATGCTCCTTAACCAATCCCTGGAGGTTTGCAGAGCAGATGTCGATTTCAAATGGCAATCTCTTCATTTCAGAGAAAATAGGTACTGTTCCCTTGGACAAAATCCAATTTTGGCCAAGCTCTGAGGTTTTCCCTAATTGTTGGGTTCGACTGAGGTTCGAACTAAAGACAAGGAAAAGAACGGAACAAAAGGAGGTCATGATTCTTGATCATGATAAGGCACAGACTATCCTTTCAGATAATCTGAAGAAGGCGGGTTATTCAGAGACGATGGTTTTCTCACTGAATAACATACACCCTTCCTTTCTTGCTCCTGCTTCACTCTCCTTCCCCTTTATGGGGAAGGCATTTACTTCCGTTACCAAAGCTGTAGAGGTGGGTGAGTCATGTCCCACACTCGATGAATGCAAGCCTTTGTCACCAGCTTTTCCCGGACAAGAAAAGGATTGGAATGAAGTCCATTTGACATTTCCAGTAGGAAAATTAGACAAGGATGTCGCAAGCCGACAATTTAATGTATGTCTCCCTAAATTGTCCGATTTGCTCTTGTTTAATGAACACCAGTCAAAGGAGAGACTGGCGACATCCCTTTCTCTACAAAACTACATAGAGTCGTGTTCAACTTACGAGAACACCCCAGACATGCTCATGGTCTTAGTCAAAATGCATATGGCTACCTTGGTAAAGGACCTTTACGCCTTTGTGAAGGCTAGGAGAGCATGTAGAGAGTTTGCGCTTGCTGCTGCAACGATGAAACATGAAACAAGGAAGCTAATATCTTCCAACATCTGGGGTAAAGACCTCTTCCCACAAGAGGTCATTAAGGAAGTAATTAAGAATGCCGCCATGGAAAACATAAGTCTTCCCCAAAAATGGGGCATTCCCTCAAAGAGAAAATCTTCTGTGGTTGTGGGTCACCAACCTAAAAAGAAGATCGAAAATACTGGAAATATCCGGGCTGCTCAACAACAGCCCATTATTCTAGTGACCAAGATGCTACAGGCAGAAGGTCAAAAGTCTAAACCTACTGGCAGTTCGAAGCATAAAGACGCTTCGGCTAGGAGGAACATTCCCTCAGGATCGCAGGACCTTCGATCCTTCGGTCCAGAGCCTATTCAAGATGAGCCATTGATGGGGAACAGAAATATCCCTACTATTATCTCCTTACCTCCTTCTACAGTTCAAAACCCTCCTGGAGGAGTATACCTGAGAGCTATAGAGCATAAAGGTAGTAAGAAAGCTACAGCTCATCGAGTCCCAGGGAAGGCTATTTTGTGGTCAAAAGAAGGACTCAAGAAGTCTCTGAGTCATTCTGAACCTGTCGCTACTCAACAAGTTCATAAAAAACTGCAAGTTCTGAATGTTAATCCTTCTGAACATATGGACCTTGTTCCAACTAAGGGGGTTCGTAGTCTTGTCAGACCTGAAAGGTGTCCTCTGGATCCTTCCAGTCAACCACCCCCCTTCCTCCTGCCTAGGATTCATGTCACGGAGAGTAACATTCATCCTAGAATAGATACGTATCAGACTCACAGTCCTAAGTATCTTCATAGTGATGACCCGGTTCCTGGGACATCACAGATGCAAGATATGCTTCTAGAAGTCTCGACTTTCTCCAGCTCTAGGGTTTCGATGGCTAAAAATCCATCGAAGCCCTCAGTCACATCAGCTCCCTTTTCCCTCGGGAAGTTAAAAGGAACTCACGAGGTCTGTCAGGAGATTCAGCTAATCGATCAGATTCCCAAAATGCCAACAAGGAAAAGTGCTAAACTTTACCCAGTTCGCAATAGTGACAGACCTAGTGCAAAGTGCACATCGGAAAGATGCGTTAAGAGCCTGGAGAAGACACGCATCAAACGCTTGAAGAGATAAAAAAAGACTGAGATCGGTCCCTCTTTAATTGCTTCTTTAACAAAAGTTAAAACACGAAAGTCCCAGGACTCTGCTGGTCAATTTTCGTGGGCGGGGAAGCACCCTCCACACAGATCAGACTCTCTACGTCTGAGCTGGTACACCGAAGCGATAATAAGATGTCACAATCGAACGTCTCGTACAGTCTTAGTGATGTTACCCATCCTTTTCCTAAAGGGATGGCACCTAACAGCAGTTCATTTACATTGATCCACGATGTGACGGTGGATACTCTATCACGATCCAAGGCGATAGAGTTGGAATGGTCCATGGACGCAGACATATTCCCTCCTAAATGGAAACAAGTCCCGGAACTGCAGTTCGACCTCTTCATCACTAGCGTCTTCAAGAAACTACCTCACTAAATAGCCCTATACGAGGATCCTCTAATGGGTCTGATAGACTAGATGAGGCCGGTCCTAGCTCCGATCCTAGGTATATTTCCGAAGGTTCAGAAATTATCTGCCTTCGGTTTATCACAGAGAACCCAAACCCTTCATTTCATGAATTTCTTGCTCTAGCGGCTAGAAAAAGGTTTGGGATCTCAGAAGGCAATATAGAATTCTTAGAAGAATACAAGGCTAAGTCTACAAAAAGACAATATAAGTCTTCCTGGAAGAAGTGGGTGGAGTTTGTTAAATCAAAATGACCGAAAGAAATTTCTATGAACTTCTGTCTGTCCTTCTTTTTCCACCTTCATAGCCAGGGGTTGGCGGCCAATACGATAAATACGTGCAAATCGGCCTTGACTAGACCTCTCCTATATGCCTTCCAAGTGGATCTGGCAAATGAAATCTTTAACAAGATTCCGAAAGCATATGCTAGACTTAGGCCTGCAGCACCACCGAAGCCCATCTCTTGGTCTTTGGACAAGGTCTTACATTATGCCTCATCGGTGAACAATGAAGATTGTTCTCTTAAGGATCTAACCCAAAAGATTATTTTCCTGTTCGCAATAGCCTCTGGGGCTAGAGTTAGTGAAATAGTGGCTCTATCGAGAGATGAGGGACACATTCAGTTCACAGATTTAGGAGAACTCAATCTCTTCCCTGATCCATCATTTCTCGCTAAAAACGAGCTACCCACTAAGAGGTGGGGTCCCTGGAGAATCTGTCCTCTGAAGGAAGATGTGTCTCTATGTCCTGTAGAGTGTCTAAAGGTCTATCTTCATAGAACTTCAGACTTCAGGGGAGGTCAGCTCTTTAGAGGAGAAACTTTGGGATCAAATTTATCTCTAAATCAACTAAGGGCGAAGCTCACCTACTTTATTCGTAGAGCGGATCTGGACAGTACTCCCGTAGGTCATGATCCGAGAAAGATTGCTTCATCACTGAACTTCTTTCAGTACATGGACTTTGAGCGTCTTCGTTCATACACTGGATGGAAATCATCCAGAGTGTTTTACAAACACTACGCAAAACAAGTGCATGAACTGAAACACTTTGTAGTGGTGGCAGGTAGTGTTTTAAAACCTGCCCCCTAATTCTTTGTGATACACTATCTTGGTTTGGGTTCTCACTTGTCCTCGGACATGTTCTGGATAGGAATCATCCAGGATGTTCTACAAACACTATGCTTTGCTAGTCCATGATCTGAAGCAATATGTGGTGACATCAGGTAACTTATTTACTCTGCCGTTTATTCTACGATGAACAGATAATTGACTGGGACTGTCAATTAAGGGGAGAGGAAGTCATCCTTTTTAAGTATGCCTTCTTTTATTTATGTGTTACCATGGTAGCACTAGCTCTGTTCTAAAATCCCAGGGGTGGAATTATACAGATAGCTCTAGTGCCGGTGTACGCAGTACATAGGGCAGGTAATGGTAACCAGTAAGGTTTTATGAAGAGCGGTTATCTTTTACCTTCTCTTCAATCTAGAGTGGCATTTCTTGACTCCATTCCTTCAAGAAAGAAATACGATTCCTGTACTTGTTTCAGGTATAATCCCATTGTCAAACTACATTCGTTTTGCTAACTATCTCTTGTAGTCATTTATTGAAAATAAATGTCTATTTGAATGTAGTGAGTCCATCTTCGCCAGACAATTGTATCTATACATGCCAGACTTTTTATTTGCTTAGAATGCATCCTTCACATTTTTGTATGCATCTAAGGTTATACATAAGAAACACTGATGTCTTGTTGACCAAATATACAACTTGAGACTATTTGTATATTCAGTGGGTACTTAAGTTTGGTCATACTATTAATGTTAACCTTGAAATCCCTTTTCATCTATCTAGATGACTCTTCCCTGTAGGAGGCAGGAAGCACTAACATTGTTTATGATTAGTGATGATGACATATAACCGTATTGTCACAAGTCTCATATGGTCAGTATGACCATTGAAAAGGTTGATATAAGGTTTAGGCACTGATGAAAAATCCACAGATACATTAATGCTCTGGTATGCTTCCATCAGCACGACATGGCTTGAGCCCAGAAAACGGATTTTGAGCGATTTTGGACCCACCCATCTCTTCTGCAGAAGAGATCTTCAGTTCCTCCCGTAAGTACTGTATCTGTAACAGCCTATGCTCAATGCTACAAGGAATGGCCACTATCGAAGGGATGGCGCTGTTGTACTATCGATAGTAGTAGGGAACGGGGATGGCCTTTGAAGGGCCCCCCCTTTTATTTTTGCCACACCTCCTCGAACGTAAACTCTATCTGGGGTGCAGATTGTTATGAGGTGTGCCATTACGTCCTTACGCGATATCCCTTCTTAGATTTTTAAGGGATATTCGCTCCAGGAGTTAGAATTCTGGGTACCTTCGGTAAATTCTCTGGGATATATCACTGTAATCACATATAACCTACTATGAGATTCAGGGCCTCTGTAACACGGTTTTTTCGCAATAATTTTTTATCTATGAATTTCATATATATAACGCTTCTTCAGAATGAACATTATATCTACACATAAATTTTGACTATATTCTGCATTACGTAAGTTGAATAAATTTGGTAGTTATAATGTAAAAGTTGAATAAATTTGGTAGTTATAATGTAAAAGTGACGTTGTCTGAAGACGGGCCAACTTACTCGGAGAAAAGGTTTCGAACACACTCGTTACGTAACTTATGACGGCATTTCTTCCCTCTTTCTCGATCGTTGATTGGCTATACGTAACAAAGGCTATACCTCCACCAACAATGACACAAAAGTTGAAATAAAAGCAAAGCAGTACACCTTTATGAACTCTGAAACCTCTCCACTGATAATTGTCATAATGAACAAACCAACAAAATATGTTAATAAATAAAAAAAACCTTCGATTATTAGTCTAACTCCCAAAATAAGTTTCCTAAGAAATTACAGTCTACTTTATAGGTCACAATCAGATTGACAAGGTGTAGGGAATAGTTGGTAATTTTCAAAAACGTAGAAGACAAGCTTGATTTGGTAACTGCTATATCCAATGTCAAGCAATTTTAATTTATTGTCTATCTACCTACCTATTTACTGTAAAAAAAAAAAAAAAAAATAGTCGGCACCGTATTTTGGCTTTAAACCTTCACCAATAATTATCGTCAGAATGATGACTTCATGAGGCTCAACCCACTTTGGCCTCGTTATAATTCAGGATAACACTGTAGGCTATCATGGGCATTGTTGGATCAGAGAATTTAAATTCTGGCTATAAAAACTCATTTCTCGAGTAGTTGTAAGAAGTGCTAAATGATCCTCAAGGATCCCAGCAGTTGGCCTAAACGTTGAATTCTTGTAGGCTATACTACTGTTGCGGCACTACTGCTACAGTAGTATTGCTACGCTAGCACAGATAACCCACCCACATTTATGTATCGTTCGACCATTCATAAGTATTTGTAATGTGTTTTCACTGTGCAATAAGCCATGGCCTCCTCGGAAATTAAGTTTAACATTAGATGATAGGTTATTTCATTAAGCTGACAAATTATGGCAACTGGGTATGTTATTGCCGATGTTGAAGCTAAAGGCAAAGTATGGAATCATTCCTTCATTGCATTATCATCTTTACTACTATTTGCTTTGCTACATGTAGTAATTATTTTAAAAGATAAATGAATTATGTTCACTTTACTTCTATAAATTCCCATTAGATGTACAAATAAAACTCCTAAAACTATTCCTGATTTATTTACAACATGCAGTCATGCCCAAAACATAGCCAACCCGGTCGTACGGCCTAAGAAGAAGAAAAAAAATTATATCGGATGATTCGTTGGTCTGCTGGAGAGTTTAGCACAAAATTCTTATTTTAACAAAAACAGTTATATAAAGACTGTTTACATAAAATCTCTCTCTCTCTCTCTCTCTCTCTCTCTCTCTCTCTCTCTCTCTCTTGGTGGCATAGTGAATAGCTAATGGAAATGTTCAAAAGCCTGAATGACATTACAAGTATTATAATCATGTTACGCTACATACAAATCAGACCATAAACATTGAATTTAAACTAGAAACTGAATAATTACTTATTCAGGCTATAGTAAATATGGCCACGGGCTTTCTCTTGACTGTATAAAGTTGCAAGTCGTAAGACAAATGCAGTTTTGCAACCACGGGGGCAATTCCAAATCCTGTTGGCCATTCTTGACTGTTATGGGTTTCAGAGCCGATGGAACAAGGTGAATGGGTGTCTGGTGGATGGGCGGGGCAAAATTTTGTCAAAAGGTGTTTACATTGCTTACGTAATGAATGTTTTCGACTCTTGGCTCGTTATCATTGGCCATGGCGTCGGCTAGATCATTTTTACTCTATAAAAATTAAAACTATCGGGTTTAGGTTATTGATAATGCTGACAAAATTTGTGTGTGGTTGTGAAATATACATATGTCAACTTTCAGCTACATCCGATGCTTTGATAAGGAGCAAAGTCCAAAAAACCGTGTTACAGAGTCCCTGAATCTCATAGTAGGAAGCTACTAATGAAGGAACTTCCATCAGGACGACATGGCTATCTCACCCAAAAATAGATTTTTCGCTTCGTTCAAAATCCGTTATATAGATTATTAGCCATAGTGTGAACATTGAGTCTTGATGAAGAATCCCACGGGATACTTTTTTGAGCTGGTTTCTTTGGTGGGATAAAGCTGAATCAATTTACGAAAAAAACTAAGCTGCCAGTTGAAACATTTAATTATACTTGAATGCATCGATAGATAAGCTCATAGAGATTTGATTAAACTTAAAAGGGATCGTTTCTCCGGTAGGATTCAGTGATACGATGCGCCTTTATTTACATACAAAATATAAATCGATTTTAGTAGTTTTTTTTCATTTTACCACTTAAAAGAATACATCTTTATAGAATGGTATAAGTGTATTTGGTTATGAATAGTAAATCCTAATTGATATCAGTTCGGTATGATTCCTCAAATTATGGGTAATTAGGATAGGAAATTAGAAAAATTCACATTCTAATTATATTGATTCATGAATAGATATTATTATTGAAGTAAACTAGTTTCAGGTGAGAATAGAAGGGAATTTCGATCAAATAGGTTTATATCCTAACATTTAAAGAGAGAGAGAGAGAGAGAGAGAGAGAGAGAGAGAGAGAGAGAGAGAGAGAGAGAGAGAGAGAACTACCCTAAAAAATATACTCCCACATTTCTGTTGTTCGCCCATCGGCTATTAAATGAAAAAGAACAGGGGCAAGGAAGGAGTAATGGCCAATAACTTCCGTCAATTATGGAGTGAAGAAAGAAAATATAGCAAAGGGAAAAATGAAGGAAAATATTTTTCGCTAAAGAATGATAATATATTGGTTCTTGCTTTTGTCTAGAAAGATATTTTCGTATCAAAAACAATATCTGAGAAAAAGGAACTGAAAATATTTCATTGTTGCATTGTCAGCAATAAATTTTAAATTGAATGAATAGTAGTTACCCGGAAACAAAGAGCTGGACCTAAACAAAAACGAAAATTCCCATAGAGGTATCTTTGTTCATCTTTGGCCTAAAAACACTCAACGAAAGCGCGTTCTGTGTTGTGGTGGCCTGGTGGTATCGTCCTTGCCTGGTGATAGCCAGACTGAGGGCCAAGTTCCTCTCAAACTCGTTAGGTCCGTTGGTCACTGCAACCTCACCATCCTTGTGATCTAAGGATGGTGG
>NC_090738.1:98384937-98388162 GCF_036898095.1 Palaemon carinicauda
TATATATAAATATATATATATATATATATATATATATATATATATATATATATATATATATATATTTATATTGGAAGAGAGAGAGAGAGACATTTTTGTGACTTTTTTTCTCGCAAGTGCTTATATAAAAGCTCGTTGTATGTTTAATAAAGTTTAGTTGTATTAATGATGCCTTTCTATTATAACCTAAAAGCCACCTAGCACAATGGTCTATTAAGATGAAAATCTCAATGATATACTCTGAATTATAAATACATTTTGTGTTTCTTTCTTCATATAGAATTCCACAACTGAATTTTCAAGGATACCTTTTAAAAATCATATTTGACATACCATTGGAACTAGGTTTCCATTGTGACGGGCCAAGAGTAGGTTGTGACTCAAGTTAACAATGGATTATGCAGACAGGTTAAAACAAGTCGCTGTCAGTGCGAGGGTAGAGCAAAGATACAAAGGATAATATATACAAAAAATAGAAATGTCCTTACCATGTACACTCGTGTGACACACGGGAGGTACATGGGTTCCCCCCCCCCCCCCCCCCCGTAAAAATGACACACTGTACATGTTAAATAGGCCGTCTTGATCTAGAGAGGCGAACAGTAGGTGGGTCATATGGCTGGAGATAAGCAGGTCTTCTTTGCCACGAATGTTTAGAAGGAATGCTTTCGGATTGCATCAGATCATAAGGAAAGGGCCCGTGTAAGGGGGCATTAGTGGTGTCTTGCTAGTGTAATTGTGTAGAAAGAAGTTCGTTGCAGAGTGCAAATCTGTCGGTATGTGATACTTCGCTGGGAGCTTGGAAGTCTGGTGGCATGTAGTAAATTTTCCCACTGGGTATCGTCGGAGGAGGTTGCAGAAGGAAAAAACTTGGCAGGGACGACCAACGGGTCGCCATACATGATTTCAGCTGCCGATCCGTCCAGGGCGTCTTTAGGAGTGGTCCTTAGTCCCAAAAGGACCCAGAAAAGCAGAGTAAACCAGTTGGAGTCCTTGCAGGGGGACATCAAAGCCGCTTTAAGGGTGCGATGAAAACATTCAATCATTCCATTGGCAGCGGGGTTGTAGGCAGTAGTCTCATGTAGGGTGATGCCCAGGAGATTCGCTAATGATGTCCATAATTGTGAGGTGAAAGTGGTACCCCTTTCAGAAGGAATATGCTCAAGGATACCAAATTTCGTTATCCTTCCTGCGAGTAAGGCAGATGTACTTGAGGTGGACGTTGCAGTTTTCATGTGAATTGCTTCAGGCCAACGAGTGCAACTGTCGAAGACGGTAAACAGGTAACGATGTCCTTGTAATGTGGGTAGGGGGCCTACAACGCCATTCTACTGCAGTAGAACGGCACGAGGGATGTGAAAGGCCGTGAATGAAATCAAACACCTGTCGGCGCATGGGAGCAGGAATCCAAGGTCGCGGTCTACCAGTACTGACGTCACAGAGGAGGGTGGTGTTGGAGTCGTCGAGGGGGAGGTTTTCCTGACGAGGGACGTGCAAGATGTCCAACATGCTTGATACTCTGGATCCTGTCGTTGGGCTTGAGCCAAGGCGTTGTAATCCAATCCCCAGTTGAACGGTGGCCAATGTGTTTCTTGACAGGGCATCGGCAACGGGATTAATTTTCCCAGGGACGTGTTGAAAGGTGCAATTTTATTCAGCCACAATGTAGAGATGTCGACGTTGATGGGCGGACCAGGCATCAGATTGTCGAGAGAAGGCGTGCACCAGAGGCATGTGGTCTGTGCGAATGACGAAGGGAATACCTTCTAATAAATGACAAAAGTGACAAATAGCTAGCCAAGTGCACCGCCAGCAATTTGTGATCAAAGGTGAAATAACCTGATTCTGCCTTGGACATTTTTCTGCTGAAGAAGGCCAATGGGCAGGGCGAGCCGTTGACCACCTGTTCGAGTACTGCACTAATAGCAACGTTGCTGGCATTGGTGGAGAGGAGGAGAGGGGCATATGGGACGAGAACAGTGAGAGCAGCAGCGGTTGATAGGGCAGTGTTTCCGTTGCAGAAGGCCGCTCCTTGAAGGGGGCCCCACTTCAGGTCTTTTGGCTTGCCCTTGAGGGAGGCTAGAGGGGAGCAAGAGTGGCAGCAATAGCTCGCAGAAAACTGTGATAATAGTTGATCATGCCCAAAAATTCCTACAGTGCTTTGTCATTTGAGGGCGTGGGGAAGTTCTGAACGGCTACTACCTTCTCAGGGATGGGATGGACTCCTTCAGGAGTGATACGGTGCCCTAAGAACAACACTTCATTGGCACCAAAGGTACACTTGTCATACCAGACTACAAGGCCGTTTTGTTGCAGGCGGTCTAGCATGATGCGCAGGTGACGGAAGTGTTCCTCTTTTGAGGAAGAGAAGAGAAGTGTGTCGTCCACATATCATACACAGAACGGGAGGTCCTCTAACATGCCATCCATTAGACGTTGAAAATTGGCCCCAGCATTACAAAGATCAAAACAGGAGTAATTGAATGTGTATGTACCGAAGGGAGTGATGATGGCGTTCTTTGGGGATTTCTTCTGGGTTCATAGGCACCTGATATCATTCGAAGAAAAGAGGCATACAACTAGTGTATCTTATGATAAGCCGGTTTACGAATTGCCTGAAGAAAACAATTCCTTACTACCAATATCTATTTATATCTCATACGATACACTGTTCTTTCTCTCTCTCTCTCTCTCTCTCTCTCTCTCTCTCTCTCTCTCTCTCTCTCTCTCTCTCTCTCTCTCTCTCTCTCTCTCTCTCATACTGTATATTTTAGATATAGTCAACACAAATTTTTCTTCTATATTAGCCTTCCTGTTACGTTTTGATTTTTTGTTCTCTCATTCTGACCGTCTTCCATATAATTTTATACCTTAGATTTCTTTTTAAAAAGATTCCAATCTGTTCTCGCAGCGGAATCACTTTAACTTAAATCCGATTAAAAGAGTTCTCTGTCCGTCTGTATTGGTTCCTGTAGTGATTTTAGATATTATATATATATATATATATATATATATATATATATATATATATTATATATATATATATATATATATATATATATATATATATATATATATATATATTATATATATATATATATATATATTTATTTATATATACATATATATACATATATATGTGTGTGTTTAAATATATTATATATATATATATATATATATATATACTATTTATATATATATATATATATATATATATATATATAT
>NC_090738.1:98388662-98391162 GCF_036898095.1 Palaemon carinicauda
AAAATATTTCAAGAACAGTAAAAACGTTAAAATGAATATTTCATATATGAACTATGAATACTTTAATAATACAAGAGGAAGAGAAATTTAATAGAATACTGCGTCCGAGTGCACCCTCAAACAAGGATCATTCAATAAAACATAAGGAAAATATAGTTGATCAAAGTACCTAAGAAAGCAATAAATTTGTTTGAATTGCAAATGAAAGCAGATAGGATAAAAAATGACAGTATTATTATAAGCTAAGCCATAACCTTAATTGGAAAAGCAAGATGCTATACTTCTAAGAAGAGTAACAACATTAAAATAAATATCTCCTATATAAACTATAAAAAACTTTAACGAAACAAAAGGAATAGAAATAAGATAAAATAGTGTGCTCGAGTGTACCCTCAAACAAGAGAACTCTAACCCAAGGTAGTGGAAGGCCATGGTACAGAGGCTATGTCGCTACCCAAGACTAGAGAACAATGGTTTGATTTTGGTGTGTCCTTCTCCTAAAAGAGCTGCTTACCTTACCTAAAGAGTCTCTTCTAACCCATACCAAGAGAAAAGTGGCCACTGAACAATTAAAATGCAGTTATCCCTTGAGTGAAGAATAATTGTTTGGTAATCTGTGTTGTCAGAAGAGAATATGTAAAGAATAGGCCAGACTATTCAGTGTGCATATGTAGGCAAAGGGATAATGAAATGAAACCAGAGAGAAGGATTTATTATTGGAAAAAGATATATTAGGAGGAGGAGGGAAGTAATGGAATAATCGGAATGGAAAACATTCTGAAATAAAATCAAACAATAAAAAAATGCTCTTTTTTATTATTAAAATGAAGTTAGTCTCAGTTATTAAGAATGTCATTTCCAAAGAACATTCTCAAGTTTTTATTGAATTTTGAGGTGTTGTCACATTTATATCAATGTATATTACATAGTAAATACACAACAAACAGCTGAATTCAAAAAATAACATAGACTTTATTAGAATGATGTAAAATAGCAACAAGTTCTTTTTATTAAAAGTGAGAAAGCAAGAATAATATCTCCAAAGGACATTCTCCAGTTTTATTGAATTTTAGGATGTTATCACATTTATATCAATGCATATTACATCACAAATATACAACAAACAGCTGAATTCAAGAAATAATGTTGACTTCATTAGAAAAGTGTAAAGTACAGTAACAATGAGTTTTATTAAAAGTGATAGAATATCTGTAACTTTCAAATGTACTGAAGCTCAAGGGAAAGAAAGGATAGACTACACAAAAACACTGAAAATATAGTGAAAATTGGTGTCCATCTAAATGATCTCGGTGAAAGGAATGTGCCATTCCTTAAAGAAAGTAGGGTTGGGGACGGGGGGGAGAGAGAGAGAGAGAGAGAGAGAGAGGAGAGAGAGAGAGAGAGAGAGAGAGAGAGAGAGAGAGAGAGAGAGAGAGAAAGAGAGAATTTCCTTTGGTGTAATATCTTTATCGAGGCAATAAATAAAGGGATGCATGGAAATTATAAAAATGTCCTTTTTCTTTTCCACTAGGTTCTCTTCACGATGATCAACTCTCACTCATTAATTGCTATATTGCGAGTTCTAATAAAAATCATAATTTCCTCTCTTTAATGCCGTGAAAGGAATTTCAAACGAGTCATCATCTTTTGAAAGGTAAGTGATGTTATGAAAAGGCCAAACTCTTACATTGATTAAGGAGCCTTATATTAAATGTGTTTGGCCAACATTGATAATGTTACGTGTGTCAGAGTCATGCGTTTGTTACATAAGTCATCTAAAGCATTTGGAAAGAAATGTTGATTTCAAGTTGGTCCTATGTTTTCGTCTTCGAGATTCTACACAAAATATTCAGGCAATTATAAAAGAAAAAAAATCTCACCTTTTATTGAGACTTCCTTTATTTAAGCACTAGTTTTATTACCCATCATTGCCTGGATATATTGAAACTTTTTTAGTAATTATATCTATTCATCTTTTTATCACAACGTCTTAATCTCAATTTATCGGCGAAGATGAACAATGCAGCGGGATTCTTTGTCTTTGAAACTGTCACATATATTTGCACATACGGAAAGCAATCGTCAGCCGAATCCAAGACTGTGACTTTGAGTGATTTCCTTGGCGAATGCAAGTCACACAGGAAATAGTAATCGTTTAAAAAAACTATAATTCAGTTGGAATGAGTGGAATTCTTGGAATTAGGACGTGTTTTGTGTATGCTGTGAGCATTCTTCAATCTAATTCAAGATTGTGACTTTGAGTTATTGCCTTTGCACCTTATTCATTGCGATTGTGAATGCAAGTCGCACAAGAAAGAGTAATCGTTAAAAAAAAAAAAAAAAAAAAAAAAAAAAAAAAAAAACTATAAGTCAGTTGGAATAAGTGAAATTTTTGGAATTAGGACGCGTTTCTCTTCAAATTACCAAGTTAAAAGTGTTGATTTGATAAAATAACCGTCTAAAAAGCTTCACTATCAATATGGATTCAGTTACCGGGGGA
>NC_090738.1:98401162-98403662 GCF_036898095.1 Palaemon carinicauda
TATATAAATATATATATATATATATATATATATATATATATATATATATATATATATATATATATATATATATATATATATATATATATGTATATATATATATATATATATATATATATATATATATATATATATATATATAATATATGTGTGTGTTTATATATTCATAAACGTGTATAACATATATATATATATATATATATATATATATATATATATATATATATATATATATATATATGTGTGTGTGTGTGTGTGTGTTTGTGTGTGTATGTGTGTACGTATTTTTTATAGACAAATTAAAGCAACAACCCCAGGAATAACTGCCGTGATGATATTGGCTGAAAATGGAAATTACTCCCAAAATACTTACAAGATTATTTTGTAGAATGTGACGTGAAGACGCAATACCTGATGAATGGGAATTGGGAGCAGTGGTGAAAATGACAAAAAAAAAAGGACACCTGACTGATTGCAATAATTACAGAGGCATCACACTTACAGTACGTCAGTTGTCACGAAAATACATGGGATGCTTATTCTAAAGAGACTAAAAAGAAATCTTAATGAAAAGCTAAGAGATGCTATACAGTAATATGTAGAATATAAAAATCCACTTTTGATGGGTTTGTATATTAGGGAAAATCCTTTGATACTGTTCACCGGCCAATTTTGTGGAGAGTCCTGCGTTATTTTGGAGTTCCTCTTAAATGTGGAAATTTGATTGAATCTGTTCATAAGCATAGCAACTCCAAAGTTAATGTTACTGTATTCCTATCAAACGAATTTCCAGTTAACAGTGGAGTCCTCCAAGGGAATGTGTTGTCACCTATGTTGTTTATTCTCCTAATCGATTTTGTAATGCATAGAGATGTTGGGGATGGTGAAGATGGATTAGACTGGATTGGTAAGAGGAAATTAACTGATCACACTGTCCTTATTAGCAGAACACCACAGAACTTGAAAAGCTTGCTTACCGGAATGCATAAGACATCACAAGAGGCTGGGCGAAAGATAGATAGAAGATAGACAGAAATGATGATAAGGGAATATGCAATGGAAGATAGAATATCATTGGAAGGAGAAAGGATTAATGAGGTAAAATCATTCAAGTATTTCGGAAGTATGATCTCTAATATAGGGTCTATAGAATTGGAGTCTAATGAAAGGTTGAAAAAGAAATTAGTCAATGGCTAGATTGAGTAAAATTTGGAAATCAAATCGCGTAAATTACATGTAAAATTCAGGCCATATATTCGCTTAGTGAGATCGGTGTTACTATATGGACATGGGTCGTAGCAGAACAGTGAAGCAATATCCAATAGGTTTTGTAGATTTGAGAACAAAGCCATCAGAAGATTATTAGGAGTTAAATGACAGGACATGATTAGAAACGAAACTGTAAGAGAAATTACTCAAGTACCATATTAGGATGAGTTCATGGTGAGGGGTAGATGGAGATGGTTTGGGTATGCTCATCGCACTCCCCGAGAGAAATTAGTTCATGAAACTTTTGATTAGGCTCCACAAGGCACTAGAAGAGTTGGAAGACCAAGGTCTACATGGCTGAGGACTATGAAGCGTAAAGTAGATGATGAATTGAGAAGTATTGATTTAAAAACTCAAAACAGAGACGACTGGCGAAATCTAACTGAAGCCTATTGCGTCAATAGGCGTAGGAGGATATGACGATGATGATTATGATGACAAAATAGAATTTTCACTAAACATTCTAATTTTGATCATTGGTGTTCGTATGCATGTAATTCTTGTAGCATTATGACATTTAAAATTTCATTAAATTAATATTTTTGTTAGTGTTTAGGGAACCATTGGGGCTTTCGGTGTTCTTATCTAGCATATTAAATCACCACTTTTATTTTTATATCAATCAGCAATCCACACTGTTTCCTCCTTCCTTCTCGACTTCCTAACTAGCATGAATTTTCCTCTTCTCCTTTCCTTTAGTTAGACTTCAAAGGTGTCAAAAAGAAACATGTGAGGATGAAACTGATTCTTGTATTTATTAGTGTTTGTTATTCATAGAAAAAAAAATATTCTTTTTCTATAGACATTGTTTTTACGATATAGGAAAACGCCGTATTGATAATAATTGCTATCCAAATACAAAGAACTCAAACGATTAAGGCATATAATAAAAAAAAAAAAAATTAGAAACAAATTTTACATTTCTATCTATTATTATATGTGCTTCAGACCCTCTTCCAACCGAATGTTCGTGGATATTCAAATATTTTGAAATATGAGAGTATAAAAACAATAGAAATCTTTAAATACATTAAAGGGAAGAGAAAAAAATTTGTCTTTCAATATTTAATTTAGCCATCTAACGGGTTTTTAAATGAAATCTAAATTTATATGCTCATCCTTATTGATTAAGTTTACATGGACAAAATGATTAACTATTGAAATAAAGTAATATTCATGAGGAAATAATCTTTAAAAAATTACTTTGGTTGTTGTTAATAGGAGATCAGGA
>NC_090738.1:98416162-98418662 GCF_036898095.1 Palaemon carinicauda
TCAACACCAGACTTCGAACAAAGTTTAGCAACTTGCATTACTATGGGTGAATAATCATTGAACTGATATTGCCATCTTAATACAGTGGTATAATATGTGATATAACCTTGAAATTAACTCATATATCTTTCTGCTTACAATGTGAGATTTATAACCATACATACATATATACACATAGAGAATCATATAAAATTATATGTATGTATATATATATATATATATATTTATATATATATATATAATATATATATATATATATATATATATATATATATATATATATATATATATATATTCCTGTACATAAGTATGTATTGGGAAATTCTGATATTTTATTTCCATGAAACGTGTATACCTAGTTTGTTCTAGGGGCTTATTTTTTACTATATATCATAAAAATGAGGAAATATTTAGAAATATGAATTCAAGAATCTATAATCCAATATCTACGAATAAGGTTTAGTCTTTTGCTAAGTTATCAAACGAATGGGGATTATATCCTTCACGCTCCTACTAACAACGATGCTTAAAACCATTTATAGTGCCTGTTAGTTTCAAAATTAGTTTAAATCTTTTATTCTGGTTTGGGATTTTGTAACTTTATGGTGTTGGATTTTGATATTATTATTTCTATGTGAATTTTCATACCAACAGACATCCTTAATGAGTAATTTATAACAAAGAGAGACATTTTACCTCAAACTAAAATCATTGGTTTTATTTACAGTATACCAATATCTTACATATTACATACGGGACTTGTACAACTAATAGTTGTATTTTATCTCCTTAAGATTTGATCTTAAATTCGAATTGTCCTATCTTCTTTATGCCTGTTTTAACAATCGAAATCATTTACTGACGACGTTTTTGTAAACTTTACAGCATATCTGAAGGCAAGGGCATGATTAGGTTAAATTTGATAAAAAAGGGAGTTTTAACAATTCATCAATCTGCCCTCATTTAATTTGATCTCCCCTTTATATAAATGAATAATGATAATAAAGCTCATATCTTTCCCTGTGACCTTCGTGACTCTGGCTATCAATCGGTCTTTCATAACGAGGGCGAGTCGATTCATTCTTACCAAAAAGAAAATATAAACAGTAGAAAATAAAATGATCCTACGTATTTACTTCATGTTATGATTACTTTGTTTAACGAAGTTAAATGTGTTTAGTCAGGATTGCTTCGTTATGTAAAAATATCTGACAATGCAATCTGTGTATGCGAAGGTGAAAAATAGTTCTTTTGTCTAGATTTTTATTATTATTATTATTATTATTATTATTATTATTATTATTATTATTATTATTATTATTATTATTATTATTATTATTATTATTATTATTATTATTATTATTATAATGAAAGAAATATTAGAAATAGTATCCTTAACAAAGTTGGTAGAGGGTTTTGAGATAGCGGTGGTAATGAAGGTTTACATATATTCTAGAAATAATTTAATATACCATTTTAGAATTTCCATTAAACTCGGAATCAAGTTAAAAAAACGGAAATCAATTTTTTTTTTTTTTCACAAACACAATTTATAATGATTTCAAACAATTCTTCAATATTCGTATAGTATTAGTGTGGTAATAAAAGTATACCTTGAAAAGTAGAGAACTTGTAAAATATCAAGCCATCAAAATACTCATTCCTATAATCAAGAACCAATTATATTACACCTTGCTCAATATAATCAGTTGAACATCATAAGTATTTCTCCTTTTCACCGCATTAGGAACAAAATTTCTGGTTTCGAAAATCTCTCTCAAGTTCCTCTCCCAAGTTAAAGGACTGGAACTGTTAGAGCAAATGTTGAGGACTTTTTAATTAGTTTTATGATCTTACGTTTGAGAAATTCAGAAGAAAATAAGAGGGAAAACTCGCATGATTTCATCATTAATAACAGCTTACAGTTAATGAAAGTCCTTCAGGAAATTATTTTAATAAGAGCAGAGGATACGTGTGGAGATATTTCTCCCTTTGGCTTAGCCAGCATCGTTTCTTTTCTCTATGTTGGGATTTTTCTTTTTCTTTTCTTTTTTTTTTTGGGGGGGGGGGAGAGGGAGGGGTGGTCAGATAAAAGCTAATTGAGCATACCTATCAATAATATGGTGTAGTGAAAAATGTGGTTTGTTTTCTGTTCAAATAGAGATGCAACGTTTAATTTTCGAAAAAAAAAACAAATGTTATTATAAAATTAATAAGTGAAATAAACAGTAATGAACATGCAGTGTTAGATTATTATTATTATTATTATTATTATTATTATTATTATAATTATTATTATTATTATTATTATTATTATAACTAGCTAAGCTGTAACACCAGTCGGAAAAGCGGGATGTTACAACCCCAATGGCTCCAACAGGGACAAATAGTCCATTGAGGAAAGGAACTAAGAAAAATATAAGTTATATGAAAAATATTGAACAATTAAAATAAATAAGATATATTCAGAGGGATCATTTTGCCCCAACCTGAAAGTTAG
>NC_090738.1:98426162-98433662 GCF_036898095.1 Palaemon carinicauda
AAATTGTCAGACATCATCATTAGTTTTGCATTCAGGCTGTGATAGTCTAAAAAATCATTAAAGTAAGAAATTATCATTAGTACTTAATTATGAGAGAGGGGAGAGAGAGAGAGAGAGAGAGAGAGAGAGAGAGAGAGAGAGAGAGAGAGAGAGAGAGAGAGAGCGTGAGCGTCAAGCTGTCTGGGAGGAAAAAACCATAAACAACGTAGTCAGCTAAACGTTAATAACTTTACGATTACGCGTAGTCTGTAAGCAAACACTGACGCCAATGATTTCTTAATCAGTTTGACCTGAGGTAGCAGACAGTTAGGTATTTATGCGTGATATTTTTTCCTCCTTTCTATATATATATATATATTTTTGGGCTCAAGCCATGTCGTCCTGATGGAAGTTCCTATAGGGTAGCTTCCTAGGGTATATTACAACTACGGCGATATTCCCAGAGAATTTACCTTAAGGTACCAGAATTCTAACTCCTGGAGCGAGTATCCCTCGTGAAAGGGATATCGCGACATATCAGAGGACGTATTCTAGACACGTCACATGGCAATCTACTACCTAAATAGAGATTCGTCTCGTAAGAGGGAGATTGACGAGATACGAATTCGGGAAGAAAAAGGGGGGAGCCGCTCCCAAGGCCTCCCAATCCCCCGATTCGTATGCGTGCCTGGCGCCAATCCTGGCGCCATCTGCATTCCTTTTTGCGTAGCTTAACAACTCGGTGTTTTTTCCTGTTTTTCTCGCAAATCTTGGATTTATTCAGCTTTTCATGGCTTCTCCGTCTTCGTTGGCCTCGGATAAGTTGAGTATAGTGTCTGTTATGTATAAATGTAGGCTCTTGGTAAAATTTTGAGTGATTAATAGGATTAATCTTTGATACAAGAGCCGTAGCCTACCAGAGGTGTCCTGGACACTGTCACTCGCTAGGTATAAATTAGTTAGTCAGAGTGACATTCCTGGTTGTTTTGCTTAATAAATTTTAGCTATTTAGCGTTACATAGGATTTCCTTTCGTGCTTAGTATTATTTGGCGAAGTATTCGCCATTCTGGCCTACGCTAGGCCATGTAGCCTAGTCGTTTGGTCCTAGTACTTAATGCATGATTTTGGTTTTTCCGAGTGTAATTAAAAGTTTATTAAAGCTTTAGGCTATATTTTATACAATTTAGACTGTGTGGAATATTTCCAAGATTGTATACGTGAGAGTTTCGGTGAATTAGGTAATCGATTCTCTTGGTGCCTAGGTTAATTGCTTATGGATCCTTAGTATACTTTATTATTCTCCCCGGTTGCTTTCTTTTCTTCGGAGAAGGTATGCAATCCCTTTCCCTCTGTTTAAGCCTTGGGCTTATCCCTAAGTGGTTTTTTCCGAATTTATTTTCGGTAAAACTATACTAGGGTGTTACTGTACCTTCCTGTTCCAGCAAAGTCTGGTTCAAAGAGGGACAGAACAACAGAGTTTTTTAGTCTGGTCCGTGTTGTCTGGCTTGGGGCAGAGTTCCCCTCGCTGACCTAACACTTTTAAAGGGAGCTTAGCTCCCTTAGGTCACTATCGAAGGTTTCTGTAGTATGATTCCTCCCTTTGTGATCGACCAGACTAAAGTCCTGTTGCTGTTCTTGGGGAGGATAAAATCTTCCCTTGGGAATAGCAACGCCTTCCTTGCTTTGGTGCTTTGGAAGCTGGCAAGTATTGCTGGCCCTTTCCCTTAGATCTCCCTTAGGCTAAGACAGAGTTCTTGGCTGCGGGTGATCTGTCACTAAAGCAAGGTTGGCAGGACCCTTTTGTCCCTTCCCCCTCTATCTCCGTAATGGCCTTGCCATTACTGTACTGTACCCTGCCGGCCGGCAGAGCTGGCCGGCAGGGGTATTACTGTACTGTACGTCATTCTACTTCTGGACCTAGTATAGGTTGGGATGTGGAATTGACTAAGGCCATTGCCGGCCGGCTGAGATGCTGGCCGGCAAGGGCCTTATGTTTTTGAGTGCTGCCCGGACCTCTCTTGGTCCCTCATCCATGCCTACCGACAGAGCCGGACGGCATTGGTCAAGGAAGCCTGAATTAAGTTTCTCCCCTTCCTTATATGCACTCTTTCGGTTGCCGGGCTTTGGGGGTCGTGTACACTCTTATCCCGGCATCCATTCTATTTTCTTCTAGTGCTGTACCTGTCCCGGCTGACGGCCTATGAGGCAGACAGCCGGGCAGGTGTAGTCTTCTGGTTCTTTTGCTGCCGGCTGGCATTGGTCTTGTACCTTTGCCGGCCGACTTATGTCAGTCCTTGTCTGCCGGTCACCAAGAGTGTGGCCGGCAGCTAGGTACTACCTTGTGTAGTTACTGGCCGGCAGTCATTGCCGGCCAACACTGGCTGTTGCTGGCCGGCAGTTACTGCCGACGGCACAAGCATTTGAACCAGAAGGCTGCCGCCCTATAGCTGTTAAGTAGTATACTTTAAAGCTAATTGTGGTGTGTGCCGGCCGGCAAAGGCAGGCCGGCACACATCCTCCTATACTGTACTAGTATTCTTCTGTATAGCATATACAGTAAGAAGAAAACTATAGTAAAAGTTTAGGTACAGCACTGTATCTTCTAACACTATTGTGTTTTCTTGCACAGCCCTTTGCTGTTGCCCTCAGACAGGAAGCAGAGTCTTCCCCGTCTATTATCCAGGATTTTAAAATCATTGCCTAGGTGTGAGCTCCACCTGTTTCCTCTGGAAACCTTGCATTGGTTACTCTAGTAGAGATAAACCAATTTTGATTTTATTATCTGGAAAGCTGCAACAATGGGTTGTGAGGGAAACACAAGTGTGTGTCTTTCCTTTATGAATTGTTATGCTATACTATGCATATCCAGTGATACATAGTTCACTTGATACTCATGGAAATTTTTTCTCTTTACAGGAGGACCCTCCGAAGTGCGGAAATGTTTTCTGCAATGTCCGTAGCAGGAACCTCTGCGGACATGAGTGTTGTAGGAGACACGCAGCATGCGCTGTCTCCAAGGATGATCTCCAGTATTGGGACCCTCAGGTATGTACTGTATGCACTAACCTGATTACTGAGGCTTTTGATTCCCCTAGAACGACGGAATCAAGGGATATAGCTAGGGAAAAGCTCCGTACTTGGGTAAGGGGCTTCAAGAAGAACACCTCTGGCCCTTATCTTCCTAGTGAGAAGATGAGGGCGTATCTTTTTCCCCAGGCATCAGCTGAAGCAGTGATTCCCCAGCCTCAAGAGGAGATCCCCCAAGACCTAGTCCAGGTGGACGAGGAAGTCGCAGATGCGATGCAAGACATCCAGTTGTGTGACAGGATGTCTGATGTGGACGAAGGTTTGGAAGAAGACCTCCTGGCAGAAGGTCAGGATCAAGTTCAAACCCCGGATGTCGCAGAGGATGGGGTCGACGAGGTGTCGGCTACTCCGGTTCAGATGCCGGAGCCCATCCCCTCAACATCCGCTGGTCTCCCAGTAGAACTGGGACAGGCCCTCTCTTCGATTGTTGGAATGATCCAACAAATGCAGAAGGAGAATCAGGAGAAGGCGGCTGCAATGGAACTGCGTATGCAGTCCCTAGCAGAATCACATGGGCCCCGGAAAAAGCTCAATGTGAAAGACCTTCCCATATGCTCAGACGCTAACCCATGGAGGTATGCTGAGCACATGCCAATGACGACTGGTAAGATCGTCATTTCGGATAAGCTGGGTTCAGTTCTCCTAGAGGAGGTAGAATTCTGGCCCAGCAAGGCATCATATCCGGACTGCTATGTCCGGCTGAGAAAAGAACCAGCTTCAAGGGAGGAGACAGAGCCGAAAGAGGTCATTATTATGGACCATGCTAAGGCTCAAGCCCTACTTTCATCCTCGATGAAAGAGAGGGGCTTCTCGAATTCGAAGGTAGCAGCATTGAGCAAGAAGCTCCCTTCTTTTGTGTCCTCTTCTGATAGAGCCTTCCCCTTTTTACAAAAAGGGTTTGCGGCTGTCCTAAAGGCAATCGAGGCCGGCAAGCCTTGCCCCTCCCTGGAGGAGTGTAAACCCTTGTCGCTGGCTCTGCCTATGGACCACAAGGACTGGAAGGATGTCCATCTGACATTCTCAGTGGGAAAGTTGGAGGCTGATATTGCCGGACGGCAATTCGGCGAGGACCTCCCCAAGTTGTCCGAATTTCTTTTACGAAGAGAGTTCGAGACAAAAGAAAGACTGGCTGCCTCAATGTCTCATCAGACTACTCTTGAGACGATGGCAAGTGACCCTAAGGTCCATGAAATGTTCATGGTTGTGGCTAAGTCTCACCTAGCCACAGTGACGAAGGACCTTTATGGCTTCGTCAAGGCAAGGAGAGCTTGCAGGGAGTTCGTGTTCACCGGGGCTTCGGTGAGACACGAGCCAAGGAAGTTAATATCCTCCAACATTTGGGGAAAAGACCTTTTCCCTACCGATGTGGTCAAAGAGGTTGTTGATAAGGCCGCCGTGGAGAATAGAAACCTTCTCCAGAAGTGGGGCCTGGCTATCAAAAGAAAATCTTCCCCGGATGAGGGTCCTCAACCTAAGAGGAAGAATATGAGGACTAGGCTACCGTCTCGGCCAGCCAAGCCTTATAGACAGCAACAGCAACTGCAATTGCCTTTGCCTCCAGTGCCCCAGATGGTGGCACAAACCCCGACTACTTTTCAGTGGGTACCCCAGGCTGTGCCAGGTCAGTCAACCACATTCACCCCAACGTTCGAAGGACAGTCTTCTTCCTTTCGTGCAAAGCCTAGAGGAGCAGCCAGAGGCTCGTCTAGGCGCCCCTCAAGGGGAAGGGGATTCAGAGGTGGTCGTGGTCAAGGAGGCAAGACCTCAGGACGGCAGTCCAAGTGAAACGATACCGGTAGGAGGGAGACTAATGAAATTTTGGGATCGCTGGACCTTCGATCCCTGGGCCCAAAGCCTACTCAAGAATGGACTGGGTTGGAGCTGGTACAGCACTCCACCCCCATGCCTTCGGTTTTTCCAACACTCCACCCCCATTTTGGAGGAGTACGTTCAAGAACTGTTGGAGAAAAATGTGATCCGAAAGGTGAAGTCCATCAAATTCCAAGGGAGGCTGTTTTGTGTTCCCAAGAAAGACTCGGAAAAGCTCAGAGTCATTCTGGACTTGTCACCACTCAACAAGTTCATAGTGAATTGCAAATTCAAGATGCTAACACTGCAACACATAAGGACCTTACTGCCCAAGAGGGCATACTCAGTCTCTATAGACTTGTCAGACGCCTATTGGCACATCCCGATCAGCCGTCGACTCTCCCCCTACCTAGGGTTCAGGCTACAACGGAAACTGTACGCCTTCAGAGCCATGCCATTCGGGCTAAACATAGCCCCAAGGATTTTCACGAAGCTTGCGAGCGCAGCTCTCAAACAATTACGCCTAAAGGGAATTCAGGTAGTAGCCTACCTGGACGACTGGCTGGTGTGGGCAGCATCCGAGACCGAATGCTTACAAGCTTCCAGTCAGGTGATCCAGTTCCTAGAGTACCTAGGCTTCAAGATCAACAAGAAAAAGTCTCGACTTTCTCCATCCCAAAAGTTCCAGTGGCTGGGAATCCACTGGGACCTTTTGTCACACAGTTTCTCCATCCCAATGAAGAAAAGGAAGGAGATAGCGGGCTCTGTCAAGAGACTTCTAGATTCCGAAAGGATATCAAGACGCGAGCAGGAGAGGGTACTGCGCTCTCTCCAGTTTGCTTCGGTGACAAACCCAGTGCTAAGAGCACAGCTAAAGGATGCAACCGGAGTTTGGAGAAGGTATGCATCAAACGCGCGAAGAGACCTGAGAAGACCAGTGCCGCCTCGGCTACGTACTCTTCTCAGACCTTGGTCCCAAGCCAGACATCTAAAGAAGTCGGTTCTTCTTCAGCCACCTCCCCCGTCGATGACGATTCACTCAGACGCCTCAAAGGAGGGATGGGGAGGTCACTCTCATCGGAAAAAAGTCCAGGGGACTTGGTCCAAGCTATTCAGGACCTTTCATATAAACTTTCTAGAAGCTATGGCAGTGCTCCTTACCTTAAAGAAAGTCTCCCCGCGTCACTCGATCCACATAAGATTGGTGACAGACAGCGAGGTGGTTGTGAGATGCTTGAATCGACAAGGGTCGAGGTCACCACCTCTCAACCAAGTGATGTTAGCCATTTTCCGATTGGCAGAAAAGAAGAAGTGGTACCTGTCGGCAGTTCACCTTCAAGGAGTCCGCAATGTGACAGCGGACGCTCTATCCAGGTTCACACCGATAGAGTCGGAATGGTCCTTAGACGCAGGATCATTTTCCTTCATTCTGAATCAAGTCCCAGAACTGCAAATAGACCTCTTTGCGACGAAAGACAACAAGAAGTTGCCCCTGTACGTGTCCCCGTACGAGGACCCCTTAGCGGAAGCAGTGGACGCAATGTCCCTCGACTGGAACAGGTGGTCCAGGATTTATCTGTTCCCTCCTCACAACCTTCTGTTGAGGGTCCTCAACAAACTGAGATCCTTCAAGGGGGTAGCGGCAATAGTGGCCCACAAGTGGGCGAACAGTATGTGGTTCCCCTTGGCGTTGGAACTACAGATGAAGTTCGTGCCGCTACCACATCCAGTTCTGACCCAGCGAGTCCAGAAGTCGACTGTCTGCGCTTCATTACAGAAAACCCAGACCCTGCAGCTCATGATTTTCTCGCCCTAGCGGTGAGAAAGCGTTTCGGGATTTCGAGAGCTAGCATAGACTTCCTAGAGGAATACAAGTGCAAATCGACTAGAAGGCAATATGAGTCATCTTGGAGAAAGTGGGTGGCCTTTGTAAAGGCAAAGAATCCGCAGGAGATCTCAACAGACTTCTGCTTATCTTTCTTCATCCACCTCCATGGCCAAGGATTGGCAGCTAACACGATTTCAGTATGTAAATCGGCTTTGATGAGACCCATTTTATTTGCCTTCCAGATCGACCTAGGTAACGAGATCTTTAATAAAGTTCCGAAAGCCTGCGCTAGGCTCAGACCTTCAGCACCTCCAAAGCCCATTTCATGGTCTTTAGACAAAGTTCTTCATTTCGCCTCCCTGTTGAGCAATGAAGAATGTGCGTTAAAGGATTTAACGCAAAAAGTTATTTTCCTATTTGCACTCGCGTCCGGGGCCAGGGTTAGTGAGATCGTAGCCCTCTCGAGAGAGGCAGGTCGTGTTCAGTTCCTGGATGGGGGGGAGCTGAACCTGTTTCCGGATCCTACGTTTCTCGCCAAGAATGAGTTACCCACCAACAGGTGGGGTCCCTGGAGAATCTGCCCTCTGAAAGAAGATGCATCTCTATGTCCAGTAGAATGCCTAAAGGTCTATCTTCGTAGAACTTCAGACTTCAAGGGTAGTCAACTATTCAGGGGAGAAACATCAGGCTCAAATTTATCTCTGAATCAACTCAGAGCGAAAATGACATATTTTATTCGCAGAGCGGATCCTGACAGTACACCCGCAGGTCACGATCCGAGGAAAGTTGCCTCATC
>NC_090738.1:98456162-98468662 GCF_036898095.1 Palaemon carinicauda
TTTCATTAACCCGAACAATTCCCTTTTTAATCAACAAACTTCTGTAAATAAAGTGTTAATAGTTTATGGATCTTCTAGGTACCAATAAACTTGTGATCTAGCCAACTTATTAAAAGAAGAGTAGGAAAACTATGTTACTAGTAAATGGATGCACATAACAATTTCAAATATAAGATTTAAATCATTATATGACGAAGCGATTTATTTAGAGGGGTTTTTATACAAAGAGTAATGCTTAATACTTGATCTTTCGCTTTCAAATGCAACACAATTTTAAAGTGTTATTACTCTTTCTGTTCTCCTAACTATTCAACAGAAAAATTGAATATTTGATACATGTGAAACATGGTTGACGTTTATAGCATAAACGTTCTTAGATTGAATTGGAAGATTCTATGATAAAAAAAAAGGAAAAAAAAAAAAACATTAGTAACTTATATATAATAATGCAGCTATTACAAATAACTTTCCCCTAACTCATGTCTGAGCATTTTCACAAATAATTATTATAGAGTTACCAGGCGTAAAATTAGTGTACGAATATGAAATAAATTTATCCCGTAATGTTTGGAAAAAAAATTTTCTTCAATATTATCACTGTATACTATAAATATATGGAAAAAAAATAATTTTGCGGTCAACACTGATTAGTTTTAATTGAATGATGCTTTCAGAGTAATTATGTTTTGAAGGAAAAACATACACCAGTTTGTTGCAAATGTCCCCTTTTTTTCCCTAAATTACAATTCTAGTTATTAAATTTTGTTTGATCAAAAAATAAGATTCATTGGCCGCAAAATGAGTATAAATGTTAATCATTTAAAATTTTGGTATTATAAAGCAACTTTAAATCAATATAAAAAAAATGCAAGGGTCAATTGCATTGCATTTAATTTGGAATACTTTTATCTTTGTTTGCTATGATATCTTTCAAACCAGTTTGCACAAATAAATCTATTTACCAGGATATGAACATTTTCCCCTGGCCCTTTACCTACGACGGATAGTAACTATTACAATGAGCAGACAGGTGATTTCCCCTCTATAGGTGAAATGAGGAAAAGGAGGGGACATAAAAAAAAAATATGTGAAATATTTTACAATTATATTTACTCGAAAAAAATATTACATCTAATAAAAATTTCTATTATATATATCCTTACATAAATTTTATGAACTGATTTAACATTCAAGTAACTTATTATTTCAAAAACGAAAGTGATAAAAGAATCTTGCAAGAATATTCTCTTGAATGAAAATTCACGTTTCAATTTGTCTGGATAATTATGTGTACTACATTAATAACAAATCATATGTTATTTTTTTAGATTAATACTGCGTTGAATATATATATATATATTATATATATATATATATATATATATATATATATATATATATATATATATATATATATAAATATATATATATATATATATATATATATATATATATATATATATATATATATATATATATATATATATATATATATATATATATATATATATATATACTGTATACACACACACACACACACACATATATATATATATATATATATATATATATATATATATATATATATACATACACAATACCCAATGTTATCCTTTGATAAAGTTTTTCTTAATTTTCTTATTCCATAAGTAAAGTGATCAAGTTCTACTTTGATAAAATCGATGATAAAGATCATGGTTGAGCTCTGAGCAAATCAGAAATAGCCATGAATCAAACTTTCTTAATAGAGAGAGAGAGAGAGAGAGAGAGAGAGAGAGAGAGAGAGAGAGAGAGAGAGAGAGAGAGAGAGAGAGATGGAATGTTTGTCTTATACCACAATCTATACATAATAAGCTAAATTCATATTTACTTATTTACTTATAAAGAATTTTCTACTTTATAAATGCCTTACAAACCCAAAACTGTTAAAAGCCTTCTGGTTAACTAAAAGCGAAAACGATAAACGCTTTCTTGCGTTGTAAACACAATGACATACAACACAGAAAATAGTCATTTCATTGTTTTCTCTTGTGTTTTGTATGCTCTCTTAAGAAAGATAAATTTTCAGATTTCGGAAAAGTACTGTTTTCATTTAGTAGTTAACGTAATCATAGTGATTTTGTTTTTTCACTGATGAACAGTTATATTTACTTTACGACAATGAATGTAATATGAATTAGAATCTTTAGTTTTGCAGATGTATTTCATAAATAAATTGTGTTTAAGAATATTTTCTTAACAAAAGACATTTTTTCAACAGTAATGTTTCTTTAGTATTACCGTAACACAATGAAACTCTTTAAATAGTTTCACCAAAAACTAGAAATTCACTCAACCAGTCTAACTCTTCTTTTCCAATCCATACTAGAAACCTCTATGGTCAAAGACAATGAACGTTTTCGTCATCTAGTAATTAAAGAATAAGCATGACGAAAATATCTGAACCTTATGAACAATTAAAAAGAGACTAGATATTTTCTAGCTCGTAAACAACTGTCATTCAGTTTCCTTTTTCTTTCATTGCTCTCTGTTACTTTCGCTGGAGCGATGATATTTTCTCATCCACGTTTTATTGGTCTACTAAATATGGAAGGACATAATCGAAATTCTTTTGTTGTTGACCGTTTTCTAATTTATTTTCTTTGCTCTTATGGGTTCTTTGAAAATAAAGTTTCAACTTCTTATTTTCAGTAAGAGAGAGAGAGAGAGAGAGAGAGAGAGAGAGAGAGAGAGAGAGAGAGAGAGAGAGAGAGAGAGAGAGAGAGAGAGAAAGAGAGAGAGAGAGAGAGCCTGAAGAAGGAAGACAAAAACAAATAAAGGAAGAGATAATCAATTCAATATATTAAGTCAAAACAACCCAAGGATGATCTTCTTACATAAAAGGTTAAAATAAAATCAAATAATCGGTAATGATATATCAGAACAAAGGAAAACTATAATTCTCTGCATGTTTTCCAGTTTTTATGTTCCATTTAAAGGAAGCAATTCAAACCAAAAACACTTATCAAAGGTAAATTGAATATTTATTGATGTTAAATTAATTAACAATCTCTGCTCTGGGTCATCTTCATGGTCTCTGTCAAAGACAGATATATTTTTGAGGTTAAACTACAAAAATATCATAAATGATGATGATATAATCTATCCTTGCCTTTAATGAAACATCAAAGAGTCCCTCTTTCCTCTTTCCTCTTTCAGATCATAGAGACAAAGAGACAACGGAGCTCTTTCGCAATGCGACGCATCTGCTTTTTCACATATATTGAATTTCACGACTCAAAAGCGTTCCAGAATCATTCTCGGATTACAGTTCATAATTGCAGTAAATTGCAGAAAAGTACCCCAACCGTTTGTATATATATATATATATATATATATATATATATATATATATATATATATATATATATATATATATATATATATATATATATATATATATATATACATTTCTCAAGGTGGACTGGGAAATAGACAGTTCTAAAATTCCATTTATTATATATCCCGACGTTTCGTGATCGTCATTATCACATCTTCAAGGGCTACAAATAAGAAGTACATATATAACATTAAGAAACATTAATAGAAAATATACTAATATAAAAATATAAAAAGGAAAAATTAGTAAAAAACTAAAAATTCAAGTAAAAATATACATAAAACAGAAGTGGAACCAACCTCGCACAAGCGCATATAAAAACTGAATGGCATCAACAATTACAGAACAAAAAGAAATCTATGATAAGTACAACTGAGTGGAGGAAGTTTGGGAATTTAACGACGGAACCAGTGTTTTAATCAAAATTGACTCCAGAATGGGCAGGTCATGGTAATTAGATACCTGTCCTATAATGCTAAAATCTTTATTGTCAATATTTATTTTGCAAATTTTAGTATGATTGCGAATATTTGAGTGTTCTGGGTTGGATATTCTGCAACTTGTTCGAAAACTATCACCTCTATGAGAGTCAATTCTGACCTTCAACAACCTCTTGGTAGATCCTACGTAGGTCCCAGAGTTACACTTTGGGCAAATATATCGATACACTACACCAGAGGACATCAAAGGACTCAATCGATCCTTAAAGTCAAAAACCGAGCCAGCTGTGAGAGGATTCTTGGGAATTAAGTTTACTACAACAGCTGGAAAATGTTGTTGTATGATTTTTGTAAACTTCTGTCTAAAGGAATCATCATGCATAAAAGGAAAACTCGCATAAAATTTGAGCTTAGGTACTGTTGTTATTTTTGGAGTCTGAGCCAATTTATCATTTAATAATTTGTTGAGATGCTTAAAAAATAATTTAGTCGGAAAACAGTCTTTCTTAAAATAATCACATAAATAAAGTACTTCAATATGAAAATATTCCCAACTAGAAGTAAGAAGGAATGCTCTATGGAGAAGAGTAAAAATAGAGTTTAATTTAAAATTGTAAAAACAAGAGCTATAAAAATTAGAACCTAATCCAGTAAAAGTCTTCTTTCTAAAAACCGTGGTATTAAAACCTTCTCTCTCTCTCTCTCTCTCCTCTCTCTCTCTCTCTCTCTCTCTCTCTCCTCTCTCTCTCTCTCTCTCTCTCCTCTAAATACTAACACATCTAAAAAATGTAATTTATTTCCTTCCTCCTTTTCTATTGTAAACTTTATATTATTGGGCTCTGAATTTGCAAAATCCATGAAGGAGTCAGCACAGAATTCATTTCTGAATAAAGCGAAGGTGTCATCAACATATCTGACATAAAACAGTGGATGGTACCTCAAAGAGCAATTTTCGAGCATGGTCTCCTCCAGGGAGCACATAAAAAGGTTAGCAAAAGTGGGTCCCAGAGGGGAACCCATAGCCATTCCATCCCCTAGTTTATACAACTTGCCATTAAAAACAAAATCGGTGTCCAGCACCATCAACTCTAAAAGTTTCTTAAAAGACGTGCGATTAAAAGAATTAAAAGTGGCATTAGGTTCTAGAAATAATTTGTTTAAAATAATATCTATTGTTTCCTCCTCAGATACATTCGTGAATAATGACTCAACATCAAGACTAGTCATAAAAAGATCTGAGTCCTGAGATGTTATGGCTTCCTTAAATGCATAGGAGTTACTCGGTGAAAATGAATTTTTTGTTAGAGGTTCTAGTAAGGGAATTATGAATTTAGCTAGTTTGTAATTTGGTGTATTTAAAGAAGATAATATAGGCCTCAGTGGAATATTAGGCTTGTGGATTTTGAGCAAACCATATAGAATGCCGTATGAAGACCCCGAACAAAACAAATTTTGATAATTAGTCTCACTTATAGAATTTTCATTTTTAAGTGTTTTTGAAAACCTGTTAATTTTATCCTCAGTTTTGAAGATATTATTAAAATCTGGATCCCCAAGTTTCACAAATTTGGACTCGTCATTTAGAAAATTCTCCATTTTACCCACGTATTCCTCTCTCTCTCCAGTATTACAGTTCCTTTTCCTTTGTCTGGTTTAGTAATGACAAGGTTCTCTCTTTTGGCCAGCATTTTAAGTATGTCAAAATCAGTTTTCCTAAAAAAGGGTGTCCACCTGGTTTTAAGTTTTCGGAATGCAGTTTGCGACAGTTCAAATAGTTGAGATTGCAGGTTACCAAGATTAATGTCAAAGGACCGAGATTTAAGCCTTTGAAATAATGCCTCAAAAGGTAGAAAAAACTTGCAGTAGTTAGGTTTAAAGTTCGGAAGACAGAAATCCAACCCAAGCGATAATAGAAACTCTTCCCTTTTTGCCAAAACATATTTAGAATAATCAAAAACAGTGGTTTGGTATTTTCTATATTTGTATGTTTTTTTATTAATGTTTCTTAATGTTGTATATGTACTTCTTATTTGTAGCCCTGGAAGATGTGATATATATATATATATATATATATATATATATATATATATATATATATATATATATATATATATATATATATATATATATATATATATATGTACATATATATATATATATATATATATATATATATATATATATATATATATATATATATATATATATATATATATATATATATATATATATATATATATATATGCCTGAAGATAGCCAGACATGAATGAAACAGCTGTCGATGGATATCAAGTGGTAAAACGTAGTTTCAGTTTTATTCTTTTCCTTAGTCGCTTTAATTATCCCGGAAAAAATAAAAAGGTTATACGAGACTAGAAAGTTTTTGTCATGAGGTGCTGGTAAGAACTTTATAGAAAACAATAGCCCATATGATGGAAACTCTTCTCATAATTGAATATATAGCAAAAGAAGGAATCACATATGTGTGTAGATAATAACTGCTTCATAAAGGAGATATTGATTAGATTAATTCGTAGGTAACGCTGAATTTTAAATTAATTAAAACTGAAAAAGACCACCCATTATATAAAATGTATTTGAAACTATTTATATTTACGGTTCAACTCTAAAAGTGCTGCAAGCTTCAGAAATATGAATTATCATGAATGTTTCATTTCAAATTGATTACAGAAATAATATTTTTTCAGATGCTATTCGGCTACCGCTGTTAAAAGAATGTATACCAGAAGGCACAGGCATAAATTATTTATTCGACTCAAATATATATTGAGCTTGATGCTTCCCCATAATTAAGATGCAGATATAAATGTGGGAAAAATATTTGAATGCTAGCCTAAGTATGACTGGGCATATGTTATAATATATGTCTTTAAAAACCATAAATATATTCAGAGAAGAAAATTATGGCAATAATTCATCGTGAATAAACGATGTATAAACACGACACGAAAATGTATGTTCACTGAATATTGCTCCTTTTATTGTAAGTTATCTCCTATATTAGTGGCTATGATATATTTCTAATTGAACGTTTCGCTATGATTAGGGTTATGGTTTGTGATTGTTATTCAAAGGCGTTGTTTCGGCTATTTGAATGATACTCCGAAATCCTTTTTCTTTTCAAATAAAAAACTTCCTTAAAGATAAAGTCTACCTCTAATCGATTGACTAACTTTGCTCTTCAAAAACTATCTTGGTTTATTTTGTCTTAAGGAGCAATTTCAAATTCTCTTTAACGCGTAGGAGAATAATTGAATATCCATTCCGGAAATATCCCAAATAAATCCATTATTTTGGCTTCATCACATTTCCCCATCAAAATATCAATAAGAATAGGAGTAAAATAAAAACATTTCAAATCAGAAACCAGCACTGGATGCCCTTAAAAAGTTCAATATAAATGATTCAGCATTTTCAGACTTTCCGTTAAGTAACCTTGGATATTTGTCAGTTTTATTATCATTATTATTACTAGCCAAACTACAACCCTAGTTGTAAAAGCAAGATGCTATAAGCCCAAGGGCTCCAATAGGGAAAAATAGCCCAGTTAGGCAAGGAAATAAGGAAATAAATAAATGATGGGAACAAACTAACAATAAATCAGTCTAGAAATAGTAACAACGTCAAAATAGATATGTCATATATAAAAAATGAACAACGTCAAAAACAGATATGTCATATATAAACTATAAAAAAACTCATGTCAGCCTGGTCAACATAAAACCATTTGCTCCAACTTTGAACATTTGAAGTTCTACTAATTCAACTACATGATTAGGAAGATCATTCAACAACTTGGTAACAGCTGGAATAAAGCTTCTAGAATACTGTGCAGTATTGAGCCTCATGATGGAGAAGGCCTGACTATTAGAATTAACTGGCTGCCTAGTATTACGAACAGGATAGTATTGTCCAGTGGGATCTGAATGTAAAGGATGGTCAGAGTTATAAAAAATCTTATGCAACATGCATAATGAACAAATTGAACGACGGTGCCAAAGATTAATATCTAGATCAGGAATAAGAAATTTAATAGACCGTAAGTTTCTGTCCAACAAATTAAGATGAGATTCAGCAGCTGAAGATCAGACAGGAGAACAATACTCAAAACAAGGTAGAATGAAAGAATTAAAACACTTCTTCAGAATAGATTGATCATCGAAAATCTCAAAAGACTTTCTCAATAAGCCAATTGTTTGTGCAATTGAAGAAGACACAGACCTAATGTGTTTCTCAAAAGTAAATATGCTGTCGAGAATTACACCTAAAATCTTAAAAGAGTCACACAAATTTAAAGAAACATTATCAATCCTGAGATCCGAATGTTGAGGAGCCACCGTCCTTGACCTACTTACAATCATACTTTGAGTTTTGTTAGGATTCAACTTCATACCCCATAATTTGGACCATGCACTAATTTTAGATAAATCTCTATTAAGGGTTTCACCAACCCTAGATCTACATTCAAGGGATGGAATTGATGCAAAGACAGTAGCATCATCTGCACATGCGACAAGCTTGTTTTCTAGGCTAAACCACATGTCATTTGTATATAGTATGAAAAGTAATGGGCCAAGAACACTGCCCTGTGGAACACCGCATATCAATTTCCTATACTCACTATGGTGCCCATCAACAACAATTCTTTGAGATCTATTACTTAAAAAATCAATAATAATGCTAAGAAACGACCCACCCCCTCCCAACTGTTTGAGTTTGAAAACAAGGGCCTCATGATTAACACGGTCAAAGGCAGCACTAAAATCAAGGCCAATCATACGAACTTCCTGACCACAATCAAGGGATTTCTGTACAGCATTGGAGATTATAAGAAGGGTATCACCTATTAAGACGTTTTGCCAGAAGACATTCAAAAACGTTTGATAATATGGTAGTTATGGAAATTGGGCGGTAATCAGTGGGAATTGAGCTACCACAAACACATTTACATAGAGGAGTAACATTACCAATTCCCCAACAAGTGCTAAAAGCTCATCTTCTTGCTAACTTGCGCAAAATAACAGATAACTTTGGAGCTAAGAAATCTACTGTCTTTATAAAAAACAAAGGAAAAATACTATTTGGGTCTACACCTCCATAAGCATCAAGGTCCATCAACAGAGCTTTAATTTCACGACATCGAAAAGCTAAACTAGTTAGTTTAGCCTCAGGAAAACAGGAATGAGGAAGTTCAAGTTTTTCATTACTGTGTTTATTGTCAAAAACATCAGCCAAAAGGGTTGCCTTTTCCTTTGGACAGTGAGTGACTGAGCCCTCTGGTTTAAGTAAAGGAGGAACTGTTACATCAACACCAAATAGTGCAGATTTAAGGGTAGACCACCATTTATGTTCTTGTGTTGTACTAAAAAGGGTTTCTTTTATGGTTAAATTGTATTCCTTTTCATTTGAGGCATATACTCTTTGAGCAAAAGCTCGAAGCTGAGCAGAGTTATTCCAGGTCAAATCTGATCTGTTACCCCTCCAAAGATGATAGGCCTCCTGCTTCTCCAAATAAGCATGTCTACAATCATCATTGAACCACGGTTTGTCCTTCACTCGGTACCTTAGCACACGTGAACGGATACGCCTATCAATTATGTTGACTAGATTCTCATTCAAAGGGACAACAGGCTCTATATGACTATATAATTGTGACCAATTCAAGCACAAAAGATCATGCAAAATCCCATTCCAGTCTGCGTGGGATTTCATATGAAATTTAAAAGAGTATGATATATCAGGGACAGGCTGCTCAGTCTTCACAACTAATGAAATCAAGGCATGATTAGATGTCCCGACTGGAGAACCAACCTTACTAGTTATAACGCCAGGGGAGTCAGTGTATACGAGGTCCAAGCAATTACCAGACCTGTGAGTAGCTTCATCTTGCCAGAAAGACGCAATATCAGCCTTGTGCTAACGTGAATGCAGTCACTTATTATTATCATTATCATTACTTGCTAAGGTACAACCCTAGTTGGAAAAGCAGGATGCTATAAGCCTAGGGGCTCCAACAGGGAAAGTAGCTCAGTGAGGAAAGGAAAAAAAAAACTTAAGATATTTAACTAAATGGTAGGAAGAGAAATTGGATAAAATTGTCTGCCCGAGTGGACCCTCAAGCAAGAGAATTAAGGAAAGAAGTGAAGAGAATATTTGAACTGGTGTGACACTCTGGGCTTTAAGAATCCGAAAGGGACTGGCGAGGACATTTAATTCTTGTATCATAAGTAATGATGAAATAAAATCGACTGTTTTAAAAGCATAATTCTTATTAATGATATTTTCTAGAAAAAAAATCCGAGAATGGTTAAAGGAAATGAGAAAACATTTCAGAATCAGAGACTTTATTTTGTGAATCAAAATCATTTGTTTCAGCCCTTCTAACAAATGGAATGCGAAGTTCCAGATTTTTTTTCGAGCTGAGCGAACTTTATCAATTCGAGGTAATGCTAACAAGGAGCCAAGAGAAACAGATTTAGAAATAGATTATATTGTTATTCAATATTGAATTATATAATGTGTATATATATACAGACTCATATATATATATATATATATATATATATATATATATATATATATATATATATATATATATATATATAAAGAGAGAGAGAGAGAGAGAGAGAGAGAGAGAGAGAGAGAGAGAGAGAGAGAGAGAGAGAGAGAGAGAGAGGTGAACAATTATCTTACGTGTTGAGGAGCCAAATCTTTTTGACGCATGTGCCGTCTTGTTGGAGTTTCAGAAATGAAACTCGAGGGCCAAGACGTGACAGATCTATATTGCAGCGGTGATCTCTCCCTACGGAGAGGAACACTGAATATATTAGGAATGTTAATGTAAGCCTGAGAGAGAGAGAGAGAGAGAGAGAGAGAGAGAGAGAGAGAGAGAGAGAGAGAGAGAGAGAGAGAGAGAGAGAGAGAGAGAACATCAAATTGAGCTCGAAGGTTAACTATACTAGCCACCTAAATTCTACCTCTCTTTACAGCTAAGAGAAACCCGTTTGTTTCCTGTAACAAATGGACGGCAAAGCCTCCAATTTTTCTCACAGGTTACTCCCTAACCCAACTTCAAAAACAAGCAAAAACAGAAGAGAGAGAGAGAGAGAGAGAGAGAGAGAGAGAGAGAGAGAGAGAGAGAGAGAGAGAGAGAGAGAGAGATGGCACAGAAAAGAAGTGACTAATATAATGAGCTAATCTTTCTTCCAGCTTCACTTCGGAGACGGGAATCATGGGAAAATAGACAGAAAGACAGACAGACAGATCCACTAGTCAAAGAATTGTAAATAAGTTTAATCCATATGTCAAATGACATTTTTATTTCAAAGACAAGTTTCGATCTGGAATCAACTGGATTTATTTATTTATATATTTATCAAGTACTTTTCTTGGATTTGAGTCTTATATGTTTGTTATATTTAAGAGATATACGAAATCACTATACACAACGTAGAATTCGTTTTCTCATCAATCAATTCCTTATACCTACTCATTAGATTATTCATCGATTTATTTATGAATTGTCTATTTAATCATTTATCTATTTAATCTTTCTTTTATTTTCTTATTCGTTCCTTTGTCAATGCAACTCTGTTATTTTGTTGTATTATAAAAAACCTAAATAAAAGGGAAATCTTGAATTAATCATTCACAAACAAATGTCTAAGAACGTGTGTAAATGTCCTAATGAATGAAGTAAATTAATTGTAGGACATTTGTGTTTATGGATGCAATTATCATTAGCATTAAACAAATAGCTGATTGACAAATTCCTGTTTATGCCGTTTTCCTTAAAATTTTTATAAAATACACCTTTAATGTTAAACATTACGTTCCAATGAAAATATTTTACAAGAATTTCGAAGTCAATGAAATGAAAGAAACATCCCAGTGATGAAAGCTCAAACCAATCAAACTTGCCATAAATTTTATCACTTTAGTCTATTAACTCTTAAAGTTGACAACCAATAAAAACAAGAAATGCATTATACCTATAAATAGAAAATAAAGGATTTACCGATCATGCAGTTAACCATTCTTTTCCGGTAAAGATATAAATACTTTAAATTAAATCCATATTAAGGGGAAAAGTTAGAGGTGTCAAAACTCTGCAAAGGAGTTTTGAAAGATTAGGAATTAAAAGAAAAAGTTTAATTAACTCTAAATCTTTAATGGATTTTTTAAAGCTCTTAATGCGTTTATGATGAATGTTTACCGAAAGTTTTGCCTCATAAAATTTCCAGTTATGTTGTTGAAGCTTTCCAAAGCCATGCTCTTGAATTACGTCCGGAATGGAATTCCTTGAGACATGTGGATTCCATCACTGTATAACGTTAATAACATACAGTAATTATTAACTTGAATCTATTATGAATTAATGAATGATACTTCGCTGAAATCCGTATTCCATGTATAATGATTATATGAAAATAGAACATCAAACAGTTCCCTTCGCAAAAGGTTATTAGAGTAAAAAGATTTAATAGTAATTCGTGAAAACGAAAACTGATAATCTTGTTCCAGGTTAAAGGTCAACTCTAACCATAAAATGCAAAGCGCTGAGACTTGGAGCCTAGAGATGTTGCCACAATTCTCTATTTTCCAATAGCATTATCATGAATACTGGCCAGTTAATGAGAAACGTGGCAGCGCCTTTAATC
>NC_090738.1:98478662-98481162 GCF_036898095.1 Palaemon carinicauda
AAGAAATATATTTTCCACTTTTGTATTAATATGCCCCCCCCCCAAAAAAAAAAAAAAAAATAGCTAAATGAAATCATATTTAACATCATTATTCTTCTAATGGTTTATCCAAGAAACGTTGCAACTCTAATTTCTTTGTTTGTGAAATACTGAAAGAAATGGACAATTCTTGTAACGTTCAAGAAATAACTGGCCAACATAAAATGTTTAAATTTCCAGAACAGTGATAAGAAACATCTTTTCAAAAGAGACGAGTTACCCTACACGCTCTTTAAACATCATTTAGGAAAACATAACTCCTTAAGAAGTGAAAAAGACTTAAATGAACATAGGAGACTCAGACGTTGGATTTATTATACACCGACAAATAAATAACTCAGAGGCGAGTCCTTACATTCCACGCGTTCGTCTTGTTCTTTCTTCAAGAGGAATATTCTATATTCATTTTTTTTTTTAATAAGGCTATTTGCACTGACTCGCAGCAGTGCCCTTTTTACAACGGAAAAGTTTTCTGCTATCTGATTGGTTAGCATGATCTTGTCCAACCAATCAGCGATCATGAAACTTTTCCGAGCTAAAATGGCACCGCTACGAGTCGGTGCAAATCTGCCTCGCTAAAAAGAATTGACCATAGCTCCCCAAGATCACCCGTTTATTGTTTCATCCACTGAATAACGCGATGTTATTTCTGGTCAACTCTAGAATATCTGTTATCAGATATAGAAACCTATGGCAGTAAGGGTATTTCGTACTAAGACGTCAAAGGATATAAACCTTTTAGTGATGGTTATCATTCATATCTTGCTTTTCTGTTATAGTATATTTCGTAAGGAAAAGACAAAAAAATAAAGTTTGTCCTGTAGGAATGTTGTTTAAATCTGATGTAATTTTTCTATATGGATTTTTTCTAGTTTAATTCATTAATATGGTTATATACTTGTTGTACATGTTGATAAAAACAATATTAGAATGCAATAATTATGATCATTAGGAAACAAAAATAAAACTAATTAATAATCTCGAAAATACAGAAATAATTTCAAACAGTATTCAAGGGCTAAGATGAGGAGAATCAATAACTGGTTAGTGATTATAACAAAATACAATGCGAGGATCAGCAAGACCCAAAGATAAAGTTTAAACAATAGCAAATAAGAGTTGAGGTAAGAGAGAAATTTAAGGTCAACGACCCCAAGCGAGCAGTCTACATTTCATGCACCATTTATTGCGTTTATGAGATGCTTCGGTGACGAACTCAAAGCGCTATGATCCATTTCCTGGGTTTTATCTGCTGCACTAATCCCCAGAATGTCGCAATAAATGAAACTTCATTTCTTTCTTCTCCAGAACGAAAACTGGGGAGAAAAGATATGGTCTTCTTTAGCTAATAACGGGATGGACGTTGGAATAACTAAAAAACATCTAGGTAAGTTAACCACGCCACTTTCATCTACATAATTTTCATAATTGATTGATTTAAATCATCTTAGTTGTCATTATTTCAATTATCATTCGTCCATGAACAAATTTCTTTACAAGCACAAACCACGTTAAAATTAACTTGATAATGTGGATACTAAGAAACACACATCCTAACGTATAACTAAAGATATTATGGTTTAGTATGTGGCCTACCTTTTTTATTCGGTTTTAGTATGTGGCATACCTGGCTTGTTAGGTAAGGTAAGGTAAGGTAAGGTTAGGTTAAGTTAGGCGACATACTAAAACAGATAGAATTTCGAAAGCCATATTCGAAAGGTAGGCCACATACTAAAACCGGCACCGATACCATTATTATTAACCAAAGAGGGCCTATATGGAAATCGCAATGCAAAAACAACAGTAACATTATAGCATATTTTAAAGAAATGAGCCCGGGGCGAAAACATCACCTGGGCCTTCGTTTACTGTAAAGATAATTAGAAATACTTATCATAGGATACCACCACAAGATATCCTCATTGCAGAATAAAAATGGATGGTGAGTCAGTAATATCACGGAATAAGTAATATCTCTGATAGGTGATAGATGACAAATTAGTTGCAAAGTTTAAAGTCCAGACACAGGTAAACTAAAAGTATAAAAATATAATTTAAAGCTCATGGAAGACTTTTGAATTCTATTCAAGGGCTCTAAATTCAGGAAGGTTTAAAAGCAACTAGAAGTTTTGGCAAAAATAAGGAACAGTTATGCTTGACGAGCTAAATAAATACCATTGGATTTCTCCAACTAGGACACAATACATCCCAAACTTCCCTAACCTAGCTCTTAGGGTGCCAGATCGTAAAATCGTCAGGACCTTTTTCCCTGGATGTCATAAAATAATAAGAGGAACATTAAATATATCTATACCTTCTTTTCATTTGCCCAAATAGATTCTTGCGTAAACTATTATACAGTTTTTAAAATGATTTTTTTTTTTTTTCTTTTTTTTTTTTTTAATGAAGTGGGAGTGCTTGCCCGATTGAACAAAGTTTTATCTGTCAAGATTGTCTTATG
>NC_090738.1:98491002-98493502 GCF_036898095.1 Palaemon carinicauda
TAAAGTACCTTCATAATGCACAACGAATATATCAATTTAATTCTTCAATACATCGTTTCTATTGCCGTATCCCATTTAGCAATAAGTAATTCTAAATACTCATAGTGAACTTCTCTGCCTCCATTCACACTTCATCTGAATCAATTGGAATAAAAGAAAATCTTCAATTTTCTCTCCACTTTTCTATGCATTGATGTCAAGTCTTATTCAACGAGTTCGACGAAAGTAAAATAGATTTTTCTATTAATAAATCTTAATTAGTGAATAAGGAGTTAATTAACTAGTCCTTGATGGAACCTTGAATAACATAAAGCATTGATATACATTATTATTTTATATTATTACTTGCTAAGCTCCAACACTAGCTAGAATAAGCAGGATGCTATAAGCCCAAGGTCTCCAACAGAGAAAATAGCCCAGTGAGGAAAGGAAATAAGGAAATAAACAACAAGAGAAACAATTAACAATTAAAATAAGATATTCTAAGAACAGTAACTACATTAAAATAAATCTTTCATATATAAACTATAAAAAAGAAAAAAGAGGAAGAGAAACAAGAGGGTGTGCCCAAGTGTACTCTCAAGCAAGGGAACTCTAACCCAAGACAGTGGAAGACCATAGTACAGAGGCTATGACACTACCCAAGACTAAAGAATAACGGTTTGATTTTGGATTGTCTCTTAGAAGAGCTGCTTACCATACCTAAAGAGCCTCTTCTACCCTTACCAAGTGTATGAGGACAGAGGCGTATATGTAAAGAATAGTCAAAACTATTTGGTGTGTGTGTGTGTATGTGTAGGCAAATAAAAAAAAAATCCGTAACCAGAGAGAAGGGTCCAATGTAGTAATATCTGACCAGTCAAAGGCCACACAGCTGTAGTATGTCAACGGGTGAACCAAACTCGTAATAGGAATTAATCGTAACATATAAGAGTATCTTTAAAAGTGTACTTAAATAAGGCTTATACTTTGATTTAAATAACAAACATCATAACATTTATCAATTAATGATGTACCCCATTTGAAAATTTCTTCTCTGTCATGCTTCTAGTGTTTTCTATTTCATTTTTCACCACTTCATAAATTCATTGTAGTCTCTTTCTGTAATGAATACACACACACACACACACACATATATATATATATATATATATATATATATATATATATATATATATATATATATATATATATATATATATATATATATATATATACTAGTTATCTATCTTTTTTATAGTGAAAAGACTTCAGGGAACTCTTATGTGAATAACCAAATATCTAAGACGATGCATACCAATCTGAAGGACCTCATAAACCTTTTAAAAAGTTCTATATAAAACACATTCTTTATAACAAGTTGCCAAGGAAGATAAATATTCGCAACATAAGACAAGCCCATTTGATGTTGCCATATGGGGGTCATCGATGGCCGCCATATGGAAACATTCAATAAGTGGTATCGGAGGGTCTAGGAGATGTTCAGAGGTGGTGGTAGCCCAAGATCATTTTATTGGTTTAACGGATATCGTCACACACACACACAGATGATGGATTGACGAAGAACGTGTCTGAGGCCTTTGTCGTGCAGTGAAGTAATTACGGCTGATTTGTATATATATATATATATATATATATATATATATATATATATATATATATATATATATATATATATATATATATATATATATATATATATATATATATATATATTCCATCAGATTAGAGTTAAACAAAGCCAATGTACAGGCTAACTTGACTATCTAATAACTGCATGCTGTTAACGATTATATGTACGATAACGCTCCAATTGATTTTTAAACTAATCGTATAAAACGTCGGCTATAAACTCGTTGATTGAAAAATAAATTAAGAGAAAAATATTATTTTCACATAATGGGACTTATATATTTTAACATGAAGGCAAACCTAAAAGGAAATTGAAAACGATCATTTATTTATAATTATGAGTATATATATATATATATATATATATATATATATATATATATATATATATATATATATATATATATATATATATATATATATATATATATATTGGTTATGCATAACCCGAGAGTCAAAAGCATCACAACACTCATGTCTTAAACTATTATATAGCCGAGAAACACGAATATGTTTCTTATAATGAAACGAGTGGTTATTTGGACTATATATATCTAGAATAAGTACATGTTTTTTCGTCAATGTTCAAAATACATCTGGTTGATATCAAAATTGACTTATTCTTAAAACACTTATCACTGTTAACTCATATCAGACCCTATTCCCTAGTGTGGAGGATTAATTTTTGTTTTAGTTTTATTTTTTTGTTTGCCAAATTGAGAGAGAGAGAGAGAGAGAGAGAGAGAGAGAGAGAGAGAGAGAGAGAGAGAGATTGGGGCGGGGGTACTTAGTGTATCGATTGTTTGTTGTGAGAAAGACTGTTGGTATAAATGAGGTTGTTGTTTACTTTTAGCTAGGTAAGGAGAAT
>NC_090738.1:98516002-98518174 GCF_036898095.1 Palaemon carinicauda
AGCAGGATGCTATAAGCCCAGGGGCCCCAACAGGGAAAATTGCCCAGTGAAGAAGGAAATAAGGAAAAATAAATATTTCCCATATAAACTATGAAAACTTGAACAAAGTTAGAACAGTGTGCCCGAGTATAAAATTATTATTATTATTATTACTAGGCAAGCTACAACCCTAGTTGAAAAAGCAAGATGCTATAAGCCCAAGGGCTCCAACAGGGAAAAATAGCCCAGTGAGGAAAGGAAATAAGGGAATAAATAAATGATGGGAATAAATTAACAATATATCATTCTAAAAACAGTAACAGCGTCAAAACAGATGTCATAAATAAACTATTAACAACGTCAAAACAGATATGTCATATATATACATTAAAAAGATTCATGTCAGCCTGGTTAACATGAAAACATTTGCTCCTACTTTGAACTTTTAAGTTCTACTGATTCAACTACCTGATTAGGAGGATCATTCCACAAATTGATAACAGCTCGAATAAAACTTCTAGAATACTGTGTAGTATTGAGCCTCATGATGGAGAAAGCCTGGCTACCCACAAGCAAGAGAACTCTAACCCGAGACAGTGGAAGACCATGGTACATAGGCTATATGTGTTCGTGTGTGTTTGTGTGTGTGTGATGTGTGTAAATATATATTGCCGGACGCGGTCAGCTGCATTACCACTCGCATTTTTCAATGCATAAAATATCAACTATACTAAACAATACTAATGTGTTATTAGTTAGCTCCATAGGACTAGGCCTAAGGAGTAAGGTCTTATATGCTTTAACAGTGTTATCTGTTTAGAGTCTAAGTAAATTATATTATCAACCAATTGCATCTTGAACATTTGAGACAAAAGCGTCTAATTATTCTTGAGTTATACAAAAATTAATTTAAGGTTTTATGTATATTTTTTATTTATTTTTTTTCCAAATTAATATATAAAAAATGGCAAATAAAGCTCTAATACGAACAGTCATACCAATCTCACAAATTGGGTTTAACCAAGACCTAATTGTTGAGGCGAAGGAAATGCACCGACTTGTGTGGGGTTCGGTTGGCATCCGTGCAGTTTGCAAGGGTGATAGTTAACCTTCCAGCAACCGAGGCTTTCGAATCTTATATATTGCCTATTACTTAAGATAACACTGAAATAAAGAAACTAATTAAGGTAACAAATATAGAGATAAAGTAACAATGTAAATAGCCTACTTTCTTCTTCTTCTTCTCAGCTTGTTCCCATTTTTATATGGGGTCGCCGTTGCGGATGAGCCGTTTCCATCTTTTTCTATTCTGCGCTTCTGCCTCATCAATCCCCTTCTCCTGTAAATCTCCTCTGACACAGTCCCTCCATCTCTTTCTTGGTCTCCCTCTTCTTCTTCTTCCTTGAACCTCCATCTCCATAGTATGTCTCCCAACGTGGTCCTCATCTCTCCTCATCAAGTGTCCATACCATCTCAGCCTCCCTTCCTGCACTTTCTTTGATATTTCCACCACCTTTGTCGACCCCCTTATGTAGTCATTTCTTATCCGATCCTCTCTTGTCACCCCAGACATCCACCTAAGCATTCTCATTTCTGCCACATCCATCTTCTTCTCCTACTTTAATGATAGAATTTTGGCATCTTTATTTTTTTTCACCAAATGGTTTGGTTCATGAATGAGAGGAAATCAAATGAGTGACTTTAGTGTTAGCGTGGGTAGCAGTCGTTTAACTTGTCTTTCGGAACCTTTCTTTCTGACATCGGGAACGTCAATGGAAAGGCGAAAATAGCATTCTTCACCATAGACACCAATCATACAAGGATTAGATATATTGCGCGTATATTTGGTGTAAACGAAGTACTTGGTGCGTTAAAGAAACTCGCATACGCGAAAGGGAACAATACACGGCAGATGACGGATTTTGGCGGTCTTCTTTTGTAATGAGGAAACATTCTCAACTCGACATTGTAGGACATTGCATTGCTGCCCAATAGCAATACAAGCTAAGAACTCATAATTTCATTTTTTAAATACGTAAAACATTTTCTATACTGAGTAATTATGAATTGTTATTAGTAGAATACATCGGAATAGACTCAGAGAGTCCATAAGATATGTAGAACCAGGTCTAGAGTGTTCATGAGCTACATAGTACTAGGCCAAGGGAATAGGGTCTGATATGAGTTTCCAGT
>NC_090738.1:98518674-98521174 GCF_036898095.1 Palaemon carinicauda
GCCGTGGGAGTGAGTGATGAACAAATTGCAAAGGATGAACTATGCACTTTTACTCTGTCACCGAGAATGACATTTTCAGAGCTTTTATTAGCTGTTATTTCTAACTAAAATTATATATGTGCATGTACAATAATGTCTATGCATATGTTAATAGATAGATAAGAACTCCTTTCTCTCTCTCTCTCTCTCTCTCTCTCTCTCTTTATATATATATATATATATATATATCAAATATATATATATATATATATATACATATATATATATATATATATATACATATACATATATATATATATATATATAAATATATATATATACATATATATATATATATATATGTGTGTGTGTATATATATATGTGTGTGTGTATATATATATATGTGTGTGTGTAGATATATATATATATATATATAATATATATTATATATATATATGTGCGTGTGGGTGTATGGTTGTATGTGGTTGTGTATATATATATATATATATATATGTGTGTGTGTGTGTGTGTGTGTGTATATATATACATATATATATATATATATATATATATAAAAATAGTAATGGGTTATTCCTCTCTCCCTAAAAACCTACCGAGGAATCGTAAAGGTTCCCCCTCCGGTGATATTTATTGTTAATATCTAATTCTGATTTTCTTTGCTTGTACTATTATATGGCGTATTATGCTTTTTTCTGCTAGGCTTTAGTAATTTTAGCTTGTTAAGGTGTTCCCTGATTTTTTTTAAAGAAAATTAACAGTGAAAACAATGTGGGGCATTTGCATGGTTTTAATTTTGTAACCATCTGCCTACCATGGCATCTCCCCCAAGTTTGGTGTGTCGCTAACATCAAAAGAAACAAAAGGGGATTTTTTTATCTTTGTTCATCCTTGCCTGACGGGGGACTAAGCCGAGTTTATTTGTCACTGCTAGAATGCCACATCCCACCCTCCGCCGTTTTCCACAACAAATGAAGCTTCATACGCTCTCTTAGTACCGCTACCTCAGCGGTCACCCAAGGTAACAGCAGGACCTATCACAACTGGTCACAATTGCTCGCCATTCATCTCTATTCCTAGCAAGCTTTTTTGCCTTTCTCCAAACTATCCTCCTGTCACCCAAGGCTTTCTTTACTCCATCAATCAACCCAAACCTTGCCCGTCCTCTTGCCCTTCTCCCGTCAACTCTTGCATTCGTCACCTTCTTCACCAGATGAAAATTTCCAAATTTTCTACATGGCCAACCACCTCAATACATAAATATCTACTCTGACTGCTAATACATTCCTCATGCCTGATCTCACTCTTACTACTTCGTCCCTATCCCTATCCAACAGAGAGACACCGCCCATTATCTTCAGGAACTTCATCTCGAACGCATTCAGTTTCTGTCTCTCCGTCACTTTTATTCCCCACAACTCCGATCCATACATCACAGTTAGTACACTACTTTCTCATACAAAATTCTCTTCACATTCATTCTTTACCAACCCTTCACAGCCCCCAACACTTTTATATCCTTCAATCATTTTTCAAAACGTACCAAGAGTGTCCTGTTCACATCCTTTTAATTTTACCTTTTCGTCTCAAATTAATTTTCCCCCACAAGTAAAATATATGTCTCATATTTTCCATATTTCACCTTTTCGTTCTAAATTGCCTTTATCTTACTTTTTGCAAAAGAAACCCTATATTAATGAATGACGTTATATTGCGACTTGATCTTTAACATAGACGTACCATTCTTTTGTCCAAGGGATTCTACTTCATTTATAATGGCTAGCGGTAATAATGAAGTAAAGTCAAACACTGACGCAGTTGGTCTTAATTCCGACAAGAATGATTTATCTTTCCTTATTCTGCCTAGAGAGTTTTCCACTGCTCTCTCTCTCTCTCTCTCTCTCTCTCTCTCTCTCTCTCTCTCTCTCTCTCTTCTGAAAACAGTTTATCATAAGTCAATTTCGGGATTATAGAAATTGGAAGAAATATTTGCTCTGCTCATTTACATAGCCTCAAATTTACCCATCTATCAGCATGTCTTTCTATCTATTTCTGTCTTTGTGTATGAATATGAACTCATGTTTCAGAAAGATTATTTCTGTAATCATCAACATTTTATTATGAACAAAACATTAGGGATGACACAGCTTTATGTCTTTCAGCTATGTTTTATTAGCTGCTGTTTATACAATAGAATAGAATGATTCATACAGAATCCTGTCCCAAAAAGGATTAGATAATTAGTGAAACTGAATGGAAAGTATATATATATATATATATATATATATATATAGGGACTCCGTTAGATTTCGCCAGTAGTCTCTTTCTTGAGCTTTTAAATCAATACTTATCCATTCATCTTCTACTTCACACTTCATAGTCCTCGATTATGTAGGCTTGGGTCTTCCAACTCTTCTAGTCCCTTGATGAGGCCAATAAAATGTTTAGTGAACTAATCTCTCTTGGGGAGTGCGAAGAGCTTGACCAAACCATTTCCATCTA
>NC_090738.1:98531174-98533674 GCF_036898095.1 Palaemon carinicauda
AGTTCCTTTGGACAACTCTCAATTTTTTTGAGCTCACTATTATGTCGAATTCTTTTAGTTCACTATAGATTTCCTTCGGTCCACTTTCGGTATCTCTTGCTTATTTCCAGAAGCGAAGGAGACGTATTCAAGAAAATCCTGCTGAAGCTCCAAGAAGATCTGAAATTATTACTATTATTATTGATTGCTAAGCTACAACCCTAGTTGGGAAATCAGACTGATATAAGCACAGGGGCTCCAACAGGGAAAATAGCCCAGTGAGGAAAGGAAACAAGGAAAAAGGAAATATTTCAAGAACAGTAACATTAGAATAAAAAATCTATATAAATTATAAAAAACTTAACAAAACAAGAGGAAGAGAAATTAGATAGGATAGTGTGCCCGAGTGTACCCTCAAGCAAGAGAACTCTAACCCAAGATAGTGGAAGACCATGGTACAGAGGCTATGGCACTACCCAAGACTAGAGAACAATTGTTTGACTTTGGAGTGTCCTTCTCCTAAAAGAGCTGCTGACCATAGCTAAAGAATCCCTTCTACCCTTACTAAGAGGATAGTGGCCACTGAACAATTACTGTGCAGTAAACCCCTTATGTGAAGAAGAATTGTTTGATAATTTCAGTGTTGCCAGGTGTATGACAGCGGAGAATATGTAAAGAATAGGCCAGACTATCTGGTGTGTGTGTGTGTGTGCAAATGGAAAATGAACCGTAACTAAATTCAATTAAGGTGCCGTAGAGCTTGCTAAGACCCTCCAAGAACAGAATGATCGAGATAATTCCCTTTTGTGGTATTTGTCTTCTTGGAATGAAAAGGCCTTCACTATCAGAAACGTTTCTAATTTTAATTTGATGCGATATTCCTATGTAAAGATTCTCACAAAAATATCAATAAAAATGCATACATTCTAACATACAAGAGGTATTCATGAAATTATAAAGATAAATTTGATAAATTGCATTGAACAAAAATATCAATTGATATTTAATATGTACCGTCCATATTTCAAATACGATAAGAAGAAAGAACTATAATTTTACTTTACCTTTTTACATAGTGGGCAAAGGTACAGCCTTAATGTTTCTCAACATGCCTTCGAACGTGGGCTTTCAAGCCTCGAGCCTTATTTCTAGACATCAAAAGATTCTGGTATCCATTTAAAGCAGTGGTTCCCAAAGTGGGCGGAACCGCCCCAGGTGGATTGATATTGGACGCGGAGGTTGTGAGGCAAGAGTGGTGGTTGGTGGTTGCAGGGTGGCATTAAAAGCATTTAAGCAATAAATAGCATATTCATTTTTTCACAAAAATCTTAATGACAAAATTTATGTCGTAGACACTAAGGCAAAGAAACTCACATGCAGTTTATATTATTATTATTATTATTATTATTATTATTATTATTATTATTATTATTATTATTATTATTATTATTGTTATTATTATCTAAGCTACAATCCCAGTTGAAAATCCGGATGCTATAAGCCCTAGGGCTCCAACAGTGAAAAAAAGCCCAGTGAGGAAAGGAAATAAGGAAATATATAAACTACAAGAGAAGTAGCGGGCCATTGAAATAAAGATAGTTTAAGAACAGTAACAACATTAAAATAGATTTTTCATACATAAACACGAAAAACCTGAAAAAAAACAAGAAGAACCGAATCAAGTTGCAATAGTATTACAGAGTGTACCCTCAAGCAAGAGAACTCTACCCCAAGAAACTGGAAGACAAGGTAGAGAGGCTATGGCACTACCCAAGACGAGAGTACAATGATTTGTTTTTGGAGTGTGCTTCTCCTAGAAGAGCTGCTTACTATAGCTGAAGAATCTTTTATACCCTTAACAAGAGGAAAGTAGCCACTGGACAATTGCACTGCAGTAGTTAACCCCTCGAACAAAGAAGAAATGTTAACGTTAGAATTATAAGCGAAAGCATAGCTCTGTTACTTAGTCTAAAATGGAACAAGGGGGGTGCAAGGACTCCATCTGGAAGTCAATGTTATTTATTTGAGTGTGGGAAATAATTCCGGGATAGGCCTCCCCGTTTCTGGATAGAGCGCCAACACTCTCACACTTGACAGACAAGAGAACCGCAAAGAAGACGGTTTGCTCTTCCTGCACACGTTTAAGTCCACAGATTACTCTATACCGGGACTGTCGGCATCGATATCACCTTGAGGTTCAGACACTACTCCAGGACACAGAATAGTAAATCCCAGTCAAGTGTGGTTGGACTGAATCAGTTACGACAGTTTCACAAAGTGTTAGGGGGAGCAGTACTGTATAACTCAAAACGTCCTAAGGACCACCGGGAGGTAATACCGTAGAGCATTACAATAAAGGATTGACACCGATAGCTTTACATTGACGTAAATATAAACTTACCCTTAAGTCATATCTCACCTCATGAGCTAACTCATTTAGTCATCTCAAAATGTAAAGGTCAAGTTAAAAACAGTTAATAATTTTAACCTAACAATGGCGTTTATTTCCATAAAGTACAAC
>NC_090738.1:98538674-98543674 GCF_036898095.1 Palaemon carinicauda
ATAATCATCGTCATCATCATCATCATCACCATCAGCCACTACTAGTCCAATGCAGAACAAAGTCCTTAGGTATGTTTCCCTACTTGCGTCTGTTTACGGTTTTTCAGTGCCGGTCAACGCCCACAATCTTCCTTAGTTCGTCGATCTATCGTCTTCTCTTCCTCCCCTGATTTTTTTACAATCTCTAGAGACTCCTTCTGTTATTCTTAATGTCAATCTATTGTATGTCATTCTTATCATATGTCCCGCCCATGTCCATTTCTGTTTCTTACAAGTTACAATATCTTCTACATTCGTTTACTCTCGTATTCATTTTGCTCTTTTTCTGTCTCTTAGTGTTATTCCCATCATTAGTCTTTCCATGGCTCTTTGAGTTGTAACTAGTTTATGTTCTAAGGCTTTAATAAGGCTCCAATTTTCTGATATATACGGTAATACTGGTGGGAAGATCTCATTAAATGCTTTCCTTTTTACTTTTCTAATCTTATTTTGTTTACCAAATGCTCTCCATCGCAAGCTTATCCTTTTAAATTCGGTCTCGTGTCTTGGGGAAGCACTTACTGTCTGTCCTAAATGCGTATATTCATTAACAATCTTCAAAGGCTCGTCAATAACTATTATCTGTCTCCTCCCGCCATTTTCATTGAACATTATCCTAGCTTTACTCAAATTCATTTTCACTCCTACATTTTTGCTTTCTCTATTCAAATCTTCTATCCTCTTTTGTAATTCCTCCAATTATTTACTAAACACAACTATATCATCTGCAAAATCTTAATTTGTTTAGGTATTCCTCATTAATATTAATTCCTACATGTTCTCAATCTATATTCTTAAAATCGTTTTCTAGGCATGATGTGAATAATTTAGGAGAGATGGGGTATTCCTGTCTACCTCCTTTCTCAATCGGAATTTTCTCACTATCTTTCTGTAGTTTTAGGATATATATATATACATACATATATATATATATATATCTATATATATATATATATATATATATGTATATGTATATATATATATATATATATATCTATATATAAATATATATATCTATCTATCTATATATATATATATATATATATAAAAATATATATATATATATATATATATATTTACATAAAAAAAGTTCAAGTGACCTCTAATAACCCTTAAACCCTCAAGTTAACTGATAAACTCTTTAATTATCGAAAAAATTAGATATATCACAAAAGTTTCCAAACTTCACCAGCTTATCCTTGTAATAACGAGCATAAAAATCATCTTGAGCTTTCTAGAAATTTTAAGGCTAATCAAGATAATAGTTGATGTAAAGAAAAGAAAAAAAAATAATCGGATTTGCTAAAAGAATTTCTAAGATCCCTTTGACGTCTACATCGAGTTTGCAAATATTTGATAATCAGAGGATGGGAAAAGGAGAAAATAAATCAGTCAAGAAGATATAGTGAATAAAAATCTGAAATGTAAGATTTAAAAAAAAAAAAAAAAAAGCTTAGGAGATCCAGAAGCTCTATTAAGTCTCCATTGGATTAGGGAGATTTAATCTGTAGCATTCCATGAACAATCAAAATGATCTGATATTTAACATTCAGCACTTTGAAAATATTAGACTTGTCAACATTTCAATAAATCAAACAAAGGATTATGAGTACAATTAAGGTTAAGCTTTTAGATTGGCTCACAAGACTCCTAATCTCTGAAGATTGACTAACTAAACTAGTGAATTTGCATGTTAAAAAACTACACATTAGACATTGAAGGAAAAAACATATCGCATAACAGACTGTAAGTCAGCTTTAGCTGAAAGTTAAGCCTAGCATCTCTGAATGCTTATTCACGTAGGATCCAATCTAATTCCAGCTGAAAGCCGTTTTAATTTTCCAGAGTTTCGAAGGCTTTATTAAAGGCAAAGTGGCGTCGAGTAACGCCATTTTTTTTATGTAAATATTCAAATTCGTTACATTAAGCGCATTAACTTGAATATGTAGACTCATCATTTTTCAAAAGCGCTCTCTCTCTCTCTCTCTCTCTCTCTCTCTCTCTCTCTCTCTCTCTCTCTCTTTTCATTTACCTATATAGGAATTAAATTCCAAGCTGAATGATATCGTGCAAAATGCTAATCACGACAAAAAAAAAGAAAAAAAAATGGTGTTTCATTTAGAGCCATGTAAACCAGGTTCAATGCGCTATAATCAATATGACCTCCGATTAATTCTGGCTATTTATTTCTGTTCAATTGAGATGTAGTATTCCAGAATAATACCTAAATGTGCCTGTAAAATTATTTATTTCTACTGCAGTGGACTAGAATGTTTTAAGGTCTTGATATCAAAGGTTGATGAAGTTATAAATGCAAATAAAACAAGGCATTCTTTATGTAAAAGATATTACAATGAAAGGTGAGGGTTATAATGTACAAAGAACAATATAACCTTGGTTGAAGGGTGATATCAAGAGAACAGTAAACTTGCTCAAAAGGCCAGTTCAGAGAGAGAGAGAGAGAGAGAGAAAGAGAGAGAGAGAGAGAGAGAGAGAGAGAGAGAGAGAGAGAATTTGAGCCTCCCCTCAATTTCGCCAGCATTGTTGCGTTTATGAGTTGCTTGGATGACGAACGCAAAAGCGCTCTGATCCATTTCCGGGGTTTTATGTCGGCCATTCTAATCCCCAGAATGTCCCAATAAATGAAACTTCATTTCTTTCTTCGCCCCAACTAAGCCTTCGAGGAAATTAGGATTTTCTTGTGTCGCTTATTATGATTCCTTTTCTTGTCTGAACTTTCTTGGTATCTAGAAGCTAACTTAAATTATTTTTTCTAAAGAAATATAGTTTAAAAGAGAAAATTTTCTTGAAAATTTACTCTCGGTTTTACATTCGATTAAATTCTTTTATTAATCATAGAATTTGATGATATATTTAAACTCTCAATGTTTTTTTTTTTAAATTATATATATTTCATTCATATGGTTAACTTCATGAACTTAGACATCATTTGGTAAAATTATCAATAATTATAGTATGAAAGGAGTATTTTTGTAAAGGGGGGTGGGTTCATGCTAAATGGATTTTGAGACCTTAAGTATGATAGAAAATTTCCATTATTATATTCTCTCCAATAAAGTTGTGATTTTGTGATGAGAGAATCAATTATCGGAGCTTAGCTATAACCTTCTGTATGCGTTGTTCTTTTATTGTACTGAATATGGAGGCAGTTTCAAGAATTATTGATTTTTTCCCATAGATTTTTTAATTAATATACGTTATTAAACAGAAAATATTTTCCCTTAATGATTGGTTCCTTGGAAACCAGACACTGGATATTGACGTAATCTATTATGAGAGTGTTGATTAGGAACTATCTTTCAGGAAAATATTCATGGTAATGAAAACATTGAAAGAGAATATCATCTGTTAATTATTAGTATTTTGACCCCACTTTAAATTTATAAGCTCATGTCTGCATACCTAGAGCCCATGTCATAAATAAAGAGTGGATATCACTGCTTCTAAATACATATAAATACAAAGAAAACATTTTCGTATTTTCATATAGCGATCGCCTATAGAGTTGTCCTCTTACATTAAGAAAATGAAAAATAACTATATATATCATACAGTTCTAAACAATATATTATTTTTAATAATCATTTGGGAACTGAAACAGGAAAGGGTTAGGCACTCTATTGGCTTTTCATTCAAAAGAATTATAGAATTATATCCCAAGATTTCGTTTGCTATAAAACGCAAACAATCAACAGTGGTCACCAGTACAACTACTGTCCATGCTAAATGTTGCTAAAATTAACTGCGTAAGAGACTAAACCACAAATATTTTTACATGATATTGAAATTAATACAACACCCTTTTGCAACTCAATATGGTTGACAAATTGAATTAAATTGAAAAAGATAAGATTTATACAAATCTGCAAAATCTTCTTTGTGGTTTATGTCGTTATATCCAAGTCTATATACCTTCCACTCATCCTGCGATGCTTAGATTAAAAAAAATTATTTTATGTAATTAGGTTATTAAACTTCAATAAAAATTATAATCAAACCGAACTCTTTCTCCCTCTCCTTTGTGTGTGTTTGGGTTTTTGTGAGTGTGTGCGTGCATATCCAAGTTTTGACGTGTTAGTGCACGTGTATGTGCGTGTTTGTTTGTGTGTGTGAAAGAGGAAACCAATGATTACCATTTATCATCATATCGAGGAATTCATATCAATAAATTATTTTGGAGTATGCATGTTTAAATGTCAAAAAAATATCTAAATCAATGTTTAACGCTATATTTTATATATATATATATATATATATATATGTATACTCAAATATATATATATATATATATATAAATAAATATGTATATATATGCATATGAATATATATATGCTATATACATACATACATATATATATATATAAACGTTATTATAGAAAAAAAATGCCGTTAATACTATGATAAAACTAGATTAACATACAGAGAAAAATTATATAGAATTTTTTTTATTCATACAAAAACATTCTTAAAAAGAGATAAAAGAAAACTTTCATGCAATACGGAGGCATATCTCATCAGTGCAAGATCCTTCCGAGTGTAATTCTTTTCCAAATGTCCGCAGAATCCACAGAAAAATAAATTATTTGCAGATTCTGGAAGTCCTTTTGCAAGACTCCTTAAATTTGATTCCAAAGAAGCGGGGAAGTGTCAGTCATGCTTTTAGAGAATGTTTACATGTAGCGTTATTTAATTAAGGAAGAATACTCAAAAGAAACTGATATTTAGCTGTACTCACACAGTATATATATATATATATATATATATATATCTGTATATGTACATAGGTATATTTAGTATATATATATATATATATATATATATACAGTGGAACCTCTACACACGAACGTATCTACATCCGAATTTTCCAACATCCGAAGTAAAATTCGAGCAAATTTTTGACTCTACACCCGAATTTTATTTCGACACACGAAGTAGCAATT
>NC_090738.1:98548674-98556380 GCF_036898095.1 Palaemon carinicauda
TGTTTTCTGTTTTGCAGGAATTCTTTTACCCATTTTCCTATCTTTTCTCCAATATTATGCTTTCTCGTTTTTTTCTCTAATATTTTGTGGTCTACCTTGGCCAAGGCTTTTGCAAAATCTAGATAGATCACATCTGTGTCTTTTTCATTTATCATATTTTTGTATATGCTTTCATAGTGTACTATCAGTTGGGTTTGTGTACTTTTTCCAGGCACAAAACCGTGTTGATCTATAAAAAATAGGTTATTTTTAACCAAATGATCCATTATTTTTTTTTTATTACCCTCACATACACTTTCATAACATGTGATGTTAGACTAACAGGTCTATAATTGCATGCCTATAGTCTTGATACACTTTTGAAGATAGGGGTTATATAAGCTAATTTATATTTAACATATATCTTGCTCATATCTACACTTTGTCTTAGCAGTATTGCAAGCGGCTTCGCGATAGTGTTTGCAGTTTTTTTTTTAACAAAATCGCTGGAACTCCATCTGGTCCGGCTGCCGATCCATTTTTAATTTCGTTTATAGCCGTAACAATATCTGCTTCATTAGTATCTATATCCGTTAGATATTCAACATTTTCTTCTTTCATTTCTGTTTCATTATTCTCATTCGCAATTCTTGGTGTGAACTCACTCTTATATTTTTCTGCTAATATGTTGCATATTTCCTTTTTTTCATTCGTTAGCCGTCTTTCAATACTTAGAGGGCCTATTTCTATTCTCCCTTTATTCATCTTTTTTGCATAGGAGTAAAGTACTTTGGGGTTTCTTTTTATATTTTGAAGTGTCCTTTCTTCTAAGTCTCTTTTTTCATTTTCTTTCGACTGTAAAATCTTTTGTCTGCATTTTCTATATTACATTTTATTTCAATCATTTTCCACAAATTTTTTTTTTTTGCAAGATTTTTCTTCCACTTTCAATTTTCTGAAATAAGATCCTTCTGTCTCTTGGTATGCACGTCTTTTTTTTATTGTTTGTTTTTTTGGGTACATATTTTTCAACAATTTTCTCCAGTATTTTGTACAGTATGTCCGTATTTCCCTGTATATTATCACTTACAAATACATTTTTTCCATTCTTTATTCAGTTCTTCACTTATTTCTGACTATTTTATATTCTTACTGTAAAAATTATATTTTCCATATCCTTCCCAAAGGAAGGAGAGAGAGAGAGAGAGAGAGAGAGAGAGAGAGAGAGAGAGAGAGAGATAATTCTCATCAGGCTGGTGATTACAGGAAAAGGATGTTACCTGAGAAGGATAAAAGATACAATTAGAGATTAGTTTCCTTCATATATGGGATTTTCCATCGTAATCGATGAAGGATAGATATAAGTTTATTAAGGAATCAACTTTAATTGGCATAACTCTCTTTGTTCAACCGTTTCTTAGGCCTATAAATTATACTTTTTATTCGTTTTATTCCTATTTTCCTTTTACTGCTATAATTATGATCATTATCTCTATTACTCATTATGTTTTACCTTGATTCTTCTCATTCTCGACTTTCTTAGTTTATTATTATTATTATTATTATTATTATTATTATTATTATTATTATCAAGTACACCTCTCTCTCTCTCTCTCTCTCGCTCTCTCTCTGCTCTCTCCTCTGCTCTCTCTCTCTCTCTCTCCTGTGTTTTTATCATGAATAAAAGTAAATTCTAACGTTGAAAGTGACGTAATAAATCTTCAGTTAGACTATAACTCAATAAAAAAAAAATGTTATATTTACAAGGATATAGTTTTCCCACACGTACCTTAGTATTTACAAAAATATATCTAGTGAGCATTTTTTATGATACTTCCTCTCTCTCTCTCTCTCTCTCTCTCTCTCTCTCTCTCTCTCTCTCTCTCAACTTTTCTCGGAAAGCCAAAGGTTCTGGCATATTGGACTCTTCGTCACGATACATGAACGAAAGTCAGAGAAACTTCCACAAAAGTTCTAGCAAATAGAAATAGTCTTGCATCAAGCTCTCTCTCTCTCTCTCTCTCTCTCTCTCTCTCTCTCTCTCTCTCTCTCTTGAGATATTCATGTGATAATTGCCAAATAAATATACTATGTAAAAGTTGTAAGAAACTCTTTTGAATTATTTGATAAATATTTTGTTTCATGAAATAATACCAATGATATCAACGTCTACATTTTTCATTAGTGGCAATCAGCCTAGTGTCACATTAAGAAATTTATACAGATTTATTTGGAATGAAAATTATCAGTGGCCATTAGGTTTTTCTATGTTTTCACTTTAAGATATTAAGATAAGAAATTCTTCCAAATGAAGATGTAAATATAAATCTGCAGTGTAGGACCTTTGTTCACTCTCTATTTTTGCAATATCCTTTTGGAAGTGTGGGTTCCATATCACATTGCAGTACTCGAGTGTACTACGTACATAAGTTTTGTAAAGCATAATCATGTGTTCAGCTTTTCTTGTTTTAAAGTGCCTGAATAACATTCCCATTTTTGCTTTACATTTAGCCAACAGTGTTGCTATTTTGTCGTTGCATAACATATTCCTATTTAACATTACACCAAGGTCTTTAATTGCTTCCTTGTTTGTGATTGTCTCGTTATTAGGTCCCTTTTATGCATATACCATTCCTTCTCTGTTTCCATAACTCATTGATTCGAATTTATCGGAGTTAAATACCATCCTATTTATCTCCGCCCATTCATATATTTTGTTTAGATCTCTTTGTAGTGAGTTCCTATCTTCATCCCAAGCAATTTCTCCACTTATTCTTGTGTCATCGTCGAAACTTCTCACTACAGAGTTTTCAACATCGCAGTCTATGTCCGAGATCTTAATAAGAAACAGCAGTGCAGCTAAAACCGTACCTTGTGGCACGCCAGATATTACCTGAGCTTCATCCGATTTCTCGTCATTTGCAACCACTATCTGTTTTCTGTTTTGCAGGAATTCTTTTACCCATTTTCCTATCTTTCCTCCAATATTATGCTTTCTCATTATTTTCTCTAATATTTTGTGGTCTACCTTGGGCAAGGCTTTTGCAAAATCTAGATAGATCACATCTGTGTCTTTTTTATTTATCATATTTTTGTATATGTTTTCATAGTGTGCTATCAGTTGGGTTGGTGTATTTTTTCCAGGCACAAAACCATGTAGATCTATATTAAATAGATTATTTTTAACCAAATGATCCATCTTTTTTTTTTTTTATTACCCTCTCATACACTTTCATAATATGTGATGTTAGACTAACATGTCTATAATTGCTTGCCTATAGTCTTGATCCACTTTTGAAGATCGGGGTATATAAGCTAATTTATATTTAACATATATCTCGCTCATATCTACACTTTGTCTTAGAAGTATTGCAAGCGGCTTCACGATAGTGTTTGCATTTTTTTTTTTTTTTCAAATCACTGGAACTCCATCTGGTCTGGCTGCCGATCAATTTTTAATTTCGTTTATAGCCTTGACAATATCTGCTTCATTAATATCTATATCCGTTAGATATTCAACATTTTCCTCTCTCATTTCTGTTTCATTATTCTCATTCGCAATTCTTGGCGTGAACTCACTCTTATATTTTTCTGCTAATATGTTGCATATTTCCTTTTTTTCATTCGTTAGCCGTCCTTCAATTCTTAGAGGGCCTATTTCTATTCTCCCTTTATTCATCTTTTTTGCATAGGAGTGAAGTACTTTGGGGTTTCTTTTTATATTTTGAAGTGTCCTTTCTTCTAAGTCTCTTTTTTCATTTTCTTTCGACTGTAAATCTTTTGTTCTGCATTTTCTATATTACATTTTATTTCAATCATTTTCCACACATTTTTTTCCTTTACAAGATTTTTCTTCTACTTTCTAATTTTCTGAAATAAGATCCTTCTGTCTCTTGGTATGCACGTCTTTTTTTTTTTTTTTTTGGGGGGGGGGGGTACATATTTTTCAACAATTTTCTCCAGTATTTTGTACAGTATGTCCGTATTTACCTGTATATTATCACTTACAAATACATTTTTCCATTCTTTATTCAGTTCTTCACTTATTTCTGACCATTTTATATTCTTACTGTAAAAATTATATTTTCCATATCCTTCCCAAAGGAAGGAGAGAGAGAGAGAGAGAGAGAGAGAGAGAGAGAGAGAGATAATTCTCATCAGGCTGGTGATTACAGGAAAAGGATGTTACCTGAGAAGGATAAAAGATACAATTAGAGATTAGTTTCCTTCATATATGGGATTTTCCATCGTAATCGATGAAGGATAGATATAAGTTTATTAAGGAATCAACTTTAATTGGCATAACTCTCTTTTGTTCAACCGTTTCTTAGGCCTATAAATTATACTTTTTATTTGTTTTATTCCTATTTTCCTTTTACTGCTATAATTATGATCATTATCTCTATTACTCATTATATTTTACCTTGATTCTTCTCATTCTCGACTTTCTTAGTTTATTATTATTATTATTATTATTATTATTATTATTATTATTATTATTATTATTATTATTATTATTATTATTATTATTATTATTATTATTATTATCAAGAACACCTCTATCTCTCTCTTTCTCTCTCTCTATCTCTCTCTCTCTCTCTCTCTCTCTCTCTCCTCTCTCTCTCTCTCTCTCTCCTTCCTTTGGGAAGGATATGGAAAATATAATTTTTACAGTAAGAATATAAAATGGTCAGAAATAAGTGAAGAACTGAATAAAGAATGGAAAAATGTATTTGTAAGTGAAAATTAGAAAGTGGAAGAAAAATCTTGCAAAAGAAAAAAATGTGTGGAAAATGAGGGAAATAAAATGTAAGATAGAAAATGCAGAACAAAAGATTATACAGTCGAAAGAAAATGAAAAAAGGGACTTAGAAGAAAGGACACTTCAAAATATAAAAAGAAACCCCAAATTACTTTACTCCTATGCAAAAAAGATGAATAAAAGGAGAATAGAAATAGGCCCTCTAAGAATTGAAGGACGGCTAACGAATGAAAAAAAGGAAATATGCAACATATTAGCAGAAAAATATAAGAGTGAGTTCACACCAAGAATTGCGAATGAGAATAATGAAACAGAAATGAAAGAAGAAAATGTTGAATATCTAACGGATATAGATACTAATGAAGCAGATATTGTTACGGCTATAAACGAAATTAAAAATGGATCGGCAGCCGGACCAGATGGAGTTCCAGCGATTTTGTTAAAAAAAAAACTGCAAACACTATCGCGAAGCCGCTTGCAATACTGCTAAGACAAAGTGTAGATATGAGCGAGATATATGTTAAACATAAATTAGCTTATATAACCCCTATCTTCAAAAGTGGATCAAGACTAGAGGCAAGCAATTATAGACCTGTTAGTCTAACATCACATATTATGAAAGTGTATGAGAGGGTAATAAAAAAGAAAATAATGAACCATTTGGTTAAAAATAATTTGTTTAATATGGGTCACACACGGTTTCGTGCCTGGAAAAAGTACACAGACCCAACTGATAGCACACTATGAAAACATATACAAAAATATGATAAATGAAAAAGACACAGATGTGATCTATCTACATTTTGCAAAAGCCTTTGACAAGGTAGACCATAACATATTGGAGAAAAAAATGAGAAAGCATAATATTGTGGGAAAGATAGGAAAATGGGTAAAAGAATTCCTGCAAAACAGAAAACAGATAGTGGTTGCAAATGACGAGAAATCAGATGAAGCCCAGGTAATATCTGGTGTGCCACAAGGTACGGTATTAGCTGCACTGCTGTTTGTTATTATGATCTCAGACATAGACTGTGATGTTGAAAACTCCGTATTGAGAAGTTTTGCCGATGACACAAGAATAAGTAGAGAAATTACTTGGGATGAAGATAGGAACTCACTACAAAGAGATCTAAACAAAATATATGAATGGGCGGAGATAAATAGGATGGTATTTAACTCCAATAAATTCGAATCATTAAATTATGGAAACAGAGAAGGAATGGTATATGCATACAAGGGACCTAATAATGAGACAATCACAAACAAGGAAGCAATTAAAGACCTTGGTGTAATGTTAAATAGGAATATGTTATGCAACGACCAAATAACAACACTGTTATTTGTAATATGTAAAGCAAAAATGGGAATGTTATTCAGACACTTTAAAACAAGGAAAGCTGAACACATGATTATGCTTTACAAAACTTATGTACGTAGTACACTCGAGTACTGCAATGTGATATGGTACCCACACTACCAAAAGGATATTGCACAAATAGAGAGTGTACAAAGGTCCTATACTGCTAGAATAGAAGAAGTTAAGGACCTTGACTACTGGGAAAGACTGAAATTTTTAAAACTATACAGTCTAGAAAGGAGAAAGAACGCTACATGATAATACAAGCATGGAAGCAAATAGAAGGAATTACTGAAAACATCATGGAGCTAAAAATATCAGAAAGAGCAATCCGAGGTAGATTAATAGTTCCAAAAAATATACCAGGTAAACTAAGAAAGGCGCACAGGACATTAATCCACTACGCACCAGCATCGATAATGCAGCGACTATTTAATGTGCTGCCAGCTCATCTAAGAAACATATCAGGAGTGAGCGTAGATGTGTTTAAAAATAAACTCGATAAATACCTAAGATGCATCCCAGACCATCCAAGACTGGAAGATGCAAAATACACCGGAAGATGCATTAGCAACTCTCTGGTGGATATACGAGGTGCCTCACACTGAGGGACCTGGGGGAACCCAAACAAAAAAATAAGGTCTCTCCTGTGTTTTTATCATGGATAAAAGTAAATTCTAACGTTGAAAGTGACGTAATAAATCTTCAGTTAGACGATACCTCAATCATGAAAAAAAAATGTTATATTTACAAGGATATAGTTTTCCCACACGTACCTTAATATTTACAAAAATATATCTAGTGAGCATTTTTTATGATACTTCCCCTCTCTCTCTCTCTCTCTCTCTCTCTCTCTCTCTCTCTCTCTCTCTCAACTTTTCTCGGAAAGCCAAAGGTTCTGGCATATTGGACTCTTCGTCACGATACATGAACGAAAGTCAGAGAACTTCCACAAAAGTTCTAGCAAATAGAAATAGTCTTGCATCCAGCTCTCTCTCTCTCTCTCTCTCTCTCTCTCTCTCTCTCTCTCTCTCTCTCTCTCTTTTGAGATATTCATGTGATAATTGCCGAATAAATATACTATGTAAAAGTTGTAAGAAACTGTTTTGAATTATTTGATAAATATTTTGTTTCATGAAATAAAAACCAATGATATCAATTGTTTGTCAAAAAGATACGTAAGACGAAACAGTGATTTTGAATTCCTTGTATTATGGTGAGTGTTGGCATTGTGTAAAGTTTTGTTAACGGCCCTATAGGAAGGTTAGGTTTTGTATCGTAATCTGGTTATCTATTTTCATTAAGTATCAAACTTTAATATTGTATAATTCATATCTAATTTCAAACTTTCGTATAATTTATATTGCATTATTTCTTTTCTTTAGTCTAAGGATTATTCAGATTCAATAGTTCAAGTCAAGTTCATATATAATTTTCAAATCGTATCTTTTTGTCTTAATCTAAGTTTTGATCACAATTAATAATTCAAGAGATTTAGTTTGTTATTATGTAAATTCTTTTCAAAGTGTTGTTATCTATAATGAATATTTATATTTGTAAAGAATGTATTATTCCAATCACCATTGTTTAGAATGAGATTGCGCTCAT
>NC_090738.1:98556880-98574380 GCF_036898095.1 Palaemon carinicauda
GATCAGAGCCCCAGGCGAAATCACACAAAGACAAGAGCTTGGCTCCGGCCGGAATCGAACCCTGGTCGGCAAGCTTGTATAGACAGTGACTAAGCCACTTGGCCACGAAGAAGGATAAAAGTCAATGACAATTCTTCTGTACTTATACCTGTCGAATTCAGGTATTTTGTACTTAGAATTGAAATCAACCCATCCTCACCATCGTAGCTAATTGGTAGTTTGTTACTTGGCATTCAATTAATGATAAATTTTGCACATTTTTAGGTGTTTTTCATATTCAAATAAGCCCATATATATTTTTGATACATTAATGTCTGGATTCTCTTAACGACCTCGGGATCAGAGCCCCAGGCGAAATCACACAAAGACAAGAGCTTGGCTCCGGCCGGGAATCGAACCCTGGTCGGCAAGCTTGTATAGACAGTGACTAAGCCACTTGGCCACGAAGAAGGATAAAAGTCAATGACAATTCTTCTGTACTTATACCTGTCGAATTCAGGTATTTTGTACTTAGAATTGAAATCAACCCATCCTCACCATCGTAGCTAATTGGTAGTTTGTTACTTGGCATTCAATTAATGATAAATTTTGCACATTTTTACGTGTTTTTCATATTCAAATAAGCCATATATATTTTTGATACATTAATGTCTGGATTCTCTTAACGACCTCGGGATCAGAGCCCCAGGCGAAATCACACAAAGACAAGAGCTTGGCTCCGCCGGGAATCGAACCCTGGTCGGCAAGCTTGTATAGACAGTGACTAAGCCACTTGGCCACGAAGAAGGATAAAAGTCAATGACAATTCTTCTGTACTTATACCTGTCGAATTCAGGTATTTTATACTTAGAATTGAAATCAACCCATCCTCACCATCGTAGCTAATTGGTAGTTTGTTACTTGGCATTCAATTAATGATAAATTTTGCACATTTTACGTGTTTTTCATATTCAAATAAGCCATATATATTTTTGATACATTAATGTCTGGATTCTCTTAACGACCTCGGGATCAGAGCCCCAGGCGAAATCACACAAAGACAAGAGCTTGGCTCCGGGCCGGGAATCGAACCCTGGTCGGCAAGCTTGTATAGACAGTGACTAAGCCACTTGGCCACGAAGAAGGATAAAAGTCAATGACAATTTCTTCTGTACTTATACCTGTCGAATTCAGGTATTTTGTACTTAGAATTGAAATCAACCCATCCTCACCATCGTAGCTAATTGGTAGTTTGTTACTTGGCATTCAATTAATGATAAATTTTGCAAATTTTTACGTGTTTTTCATATTCAAATAAGCCATATATATTTTTGATACATTAATGTCTGGATTCTCTTAACGACCTCGGGATCAGAGCCCCAGGCGAAATCACACAAAGACAAGAGCTTGGCTCCGGCCGGGAATCGAACCCTGGTCGGCAAGCTTGTATAGACAGTGACTAAGCCACTTGGCCAAGAAGAAGGATAAAAGTCAATGACAATTCTTCTGTACTTATACCTGTCGAATTCAGGTATTTTGTACTTAGAATTTAAATCAACCCATCCTCACCATCGTAGCTAATTGGTAGTTTGTTACTTGGCATTCAATTAATGATAAATTTTGCACATTTTTACGTGTTTTTCATATTCAAATAAGCCATATATATTTTTGATACATTAATGTCTGGATTCTCTTAACGACCTCGGGATCAGAGCCCCAGGCGAAATCACACAAAGACAAGAGCTTGGCTCCGGCCGGGAATCGAACCCTGGTCGGCAAGCTTGTATAGACAGTGACTAAGCCACTTGGCCACGAAGAAGGATAAAAGTCAATGACAATTCTTCTGTACTTATACCTGTCGAATTCAGGTATTTTATACTTAGAATTGAAATCAACCATCCTCACCATCGTAGCTAATTGGTAGTTTGTTACTTGGCATTCAATTAATGATAAATTTTGCACATTTTTAGGTGTTTTTCATATTCAAATAAGCCATATATATTTTTGATACATTAATGTCTGGATTCTCTTAACGACCCTCGGGATCAGAGCCCAGGCGAAATCACACAAAGACAAGAGCTTGGCTCCGGCCGGGAATCGAACCCTGGTCGGCAAGCTTGTATAGACAGTGACCTAAGCCACTTGGCCACGAAGAAGGATAAAAGTCAATGACAATTCTTCTGTACTTATACCTGTCGAATTCAGGTATTTTGTACTTAGAATTGAAATCAACCCATCCTCACCATCGTAGCTAATTGGTAGTTTGTTACTTGGCATTCAATTAATGATAAATTTTGCACATTTTTAGGTGTTTTTCATATTCAAATAAGCCATATATATTTTTGATACATTAATGTCTGGATTCTCTTAACGACCTCGGGATCAGAGCCCCAGGCGAAATCACACAAAGACAAGAGCTTGGCTCCGGCCGGGAATCGAACCCTGGTCGGCAAGCTTGTATAGACAGTGACTAAGCCACTTGGCCACGAAGAAGGATAAAAGTCAATGACAATTCTTCTGTACTTATTCCTGTCGAATTCAGGTATTTTGTACTTAGAATTGAAATCAACCCATCCTCACCATCGTAGCTAATTGGTAGTTTGTTACTTGGCATTCAATTAATGATAAATTTTGCACATTTTTAGGTGTTTTTCATATTCAAATAAGCCATATATATTTTTGATACATTAATGTCTGGATTCTCTTAACGACCTCGGGATCAGAGCCCCAGGCGAAATCACACAAAGACAAGAGCTTGGCTCCGGCCGGGAATCGAACCCTGGTCGGCAAGCTTGTATAGACAGTGACTAAGCCACTTGGCCACGAAGAAGGATAAAAGTCAATGACAATTCTTCTGTACTTATACCTGTCGAATTCAGGTATTTTGTACTTAGAATTGAAATCAACCCATCCTCACCATCGTAGCTAATTGCTAGTTTGTTACTTGGCATTCAATTAATGATAAATTTTGCACATTTTTACGTGTTTTTCATATTCAAATAAGCCATATATATTTTTGATACATTAATGTCTGGATTCTCTTAACGACCTCGGGATCAGAGCCCCAGGCGAAATCACACAAAGACAAGAGCTTGGCTCCGGCCGGGAATCGAACCCTGGTCGGCAAGCTTGTATAGACAGTGACTAAGCCACTTGGCCACGAAGAAGGATAAAAGTCAATGACAATTCTTCTGTACTTATACCTGTCGAATTCAGGTATTTTGTACTTAGAATTGAAATCAACCCATCCTCACCATCGTAGCTAATTGGTAGTTTGTTACTTGGCATTCAATTAATGATAAATTTTGCACATTTTTACGTGTTTTTCATATTCAAATAAGCCATATATATTTTTGATACATTAATGTCTGGATTCTCTTAACGACCTCGGGATCAGAGCCCCAGGCGAAATCGCACAAAGACAAGAGCTTGGCTCCGGCCGGGAATCGAACCCTGGTCGGCAAGCTTGTATAGACAGTGACTAAGCCACTTGGCCACGAAGAAGGATAAAAGTCAATGACAATTCTTCTGTACTTATACCTGTCGAATTCAGGTATTTTGTACTTAGAATTGAAATCAACCCATCCTCACCATCGTAGCTAATTGGTAGTTTGTTACTTGGCATTCAATTAATGATAAATTTTGCAAATTTTTACGTGTTTTTCATATTCAAATAAGCCATATATATTTTTGATACATTAATGTCTGGATTCTCTTAACGACCTCGGGATCAGAGCCCCAGGCGAAATCACACAAAGACAAGAGCTTGGCTCCGGCCGGGAATCGAACCCTGGTCGGCAAGCTTGTATAGACAGTGACTAAGCCACTTGGCCAAGAAGAAGGATAAAAGTCAATGACAATTCTTCTGTACTTATACCTGTCGAATTCAGGTATTTTGTACTTAGAATTTAAATCAACCCATCCTCACCATCGTAGCTAATTGGTAGTTTGTTACTTGGCATTCAATTAATGATAAATTTTGCACATTTTTACGTGTTTTTCATATTCAAATAAGCCATATATATTTTTGATACATTAATGTCTGGATTCTCTTAACGACCTCGGGATCAGAGCCCCAGGCGAAATCACACAAAGACAAGAGCTTGGCTCCGGCCGGGAATCGAACCCTGGTCGGCAAGCTTGTATAGACAGTGACTAAGCCACTTGGCCAAGAAGAAGGATAAAAGTCAATGACAATTCTTCTGTACTTATACCTGTCGAATTCAGGTATTTTATACTTAGAATTGAAATCAACCCATCCTCACCATCGTAGCTAATTGGTAGTTTGTTACTTGGCATTCAATTAATGATAAATTTTGCACATTTTTAGGTGTTTTTCATATTCAAATAAGCCATATATATTTTTGATACATTAATGTCTGGATTCTCTTAACGACCTCGGGATCAGAGCCCCAGGCGAAATCACACAAAGACAAGAGCTTGGCTCCGGCCGGGAATCGAACCCTGGTCGGCAAGCTTGTATAGACAGTGACTAAGCCACTTGGCCACGAAGAAGGATAAAAGTCAATGACAATTCTTCTGTACTTATACCTGTCGAATTCAGGTATTTTGTACTTAGAATTGAAATCAACCCATCCTCACCATCGTAGCTAATTGGTAGTTTGTTACTTGGCATTCAATTAATGATAAATTTTGCACATTTTTACGTGTTTTTCATATTCAAATAAGCCATATATATTTTTGATACATTAATGTCTGGATTCTCTTAACGACCTCGGGATCAGAGCCCCAGGCGAAATCACACAAAGACAAGAGCTTGGCTCCGGCCGGGAATCGAACCCTGGTCGGCAAGCTTGTATAGACAGTGACTAAGCCACTTGGCCACGAAGAAGGATAAAAGTCAATGACAATTCTTCTGTACTTATACCTGTCGAATTCAGGTATTTTGTACTTAGAATTGAAATCAACCCATCCTCACCATCGTAGCTAATTGGTAGTTTGTTACTTGGCATTCAATTAATGATAAATTTTGCACATTTTTACGTGTTTTTCATATTCAAATAAGCCATATATATTTTTGATACATTAATGTCTGGATTCTCTTAACGACCTTGGGATCAGAGCCCCAGGCGAAATCACACAAAGACAAGAGCTTGGCTCCGGCCGGGAATCGAACCCTGGTCGGCAAGCTTGTATAGACAGTGACTAAGCCACTTGGCCAAGAAGAAGGATAAAAGTCAATGACAATTCTTCTGTACTTATACCTGTCGAATTCAGGTATTTTGTACTTAGAATTTAAATCAACCCATCCTCACCATCGTAGCTAATTGGTAGTTTGTTACTTGGCATTCAGTTAATGATAAATTTTGCACATTTTTACGTGTTTTTTATATTCAAATAAGCCATATATATTTTTGATACATTAATGTCTGGATTCTCTTAACGACCTCGGGATCAGAGCCCCAGGCGAAATCACACAAAGACAAGAGCTTGGCTCCGGCCGGGAATCGAACCCTGGTCGGCAAGCTTGTATAGACAGTGACTAAGCCACTTGGCCACGAAGAAGGATAAAAGTCAATGACAATTCTTCTGTACTTATACCTGTCGAATTCAGGTATTTTGTACTTAGAATTGAAATCAACCCATCCTCACCATCGTAGCTAATTGGTAGTTTGTTACTTGGCATTCAATTAATGATAAATTTTGCACATTTTTACGTGTTTTTCATATTCAAATAAGCCATATATATTTTTGATACATTAATGTCTGGATTCTCTTAACGACCTCGGGATCAGAGCCCCAGGCGAAATCACACAAAGACAAGAGCTTGGCTCCGGCCGGGAATCGAACCCTGGTCGGCAAGCTTGTATAGACAGTGACTAAGCCACTTGGCCACGAAGAAGGATAAAAGTCAATGACAATTCTTCTGTACTTATACCTGTCGAATTCAGGTATTTTGTACTTAGAATTGAAATCAACCCATCCTCACCATCGTAGCTAATTGGTAGTTTGTTACTTGGCATTCAATTAATGATAAATTTTGCACATTTTTACGTGTTTTTCATATTCAAATAAGCCATATATATTTTTGATACATTAATGTCTGGATTCTCTTAACGACCTCGGGATCAGAGCCCCAGGCGAAATCACACAAAGACAAGAGCTTGGCTCCGGCCGGGAATCGAACCCTGGTCGGCAAGCTTGTATAGACAGTGACTAAGCCACTTGGCCACGAAGAAGGATAAAAGTCAATGACAATTCTTCTGTACTTATACCTGTCGAATTCAGGTATTTTGTACTTAGAATTGAAATCAACCCATCCTCACCATCGTAGCTAATTGGTAGTTTGTTACTTGGCATTCAATTAATGATAAATTTTGCACATTTTTACGTGTTTTTCATATTCAAATAAGCCATATATATTTTTGATACATTAATGTCTGGATTCTCTTAACGACCTCGGGATCAGAGCCCCAGGCGAAATCACACAAAGACAAGAGCTTGGCTCCGGCCGGGAATCGAACCCTGGTCGGCAAGCTTGTATAGACAGTGACTAAGCCACTTGGCCACGAAGAAGGATAAAAGTCAATGACAATTCTTCTGTACTTATACCTGTCGAATTCAGGTATTTTATACTTAGAATTGAAATCAACCCATCCTCACCATCGTAGCTAATTGGTAGTTTGTTACTTGGCATTCAATTAATGATAAATTTTGCACATTTTTACGTGTTTTTCATATTCAAATAAGCCATATATATTTTTGATACATTAATGTCTGGATTCTCTTAACGACCTCGGGATCAGAGCCCCAGGCGAAATCACACAAAGACAAGAGCTTGGCTCCGGCCGGGAATCGAACCCTGGTCGGCAAGCTTGTATAGACAGTGACTAAGCCACTTGGCCACGAAGAAGGATAAAAGTCAATGACAATTCTTCTGTACTTATACCTGTCGAATTCAGGTATTTTGTACTTAGAATTGAAATCAACCCATCCTCACCATCGTAGCTAATTGGTAGTTTGTTACTTGGCATTCAATTAATGATAAATTTTGCACATTTTTAGGTGTTTTTCATATTCAAATAAGCCATATATATTTTTGATACATTAATGTCTGGATTCTCTTAACGACCTCGGGATCAGAGCCCCAGGCGAAATCACACAAAGACAAGAGCTTGGCTCCGGCCGGGAATCGAACCCTGGTCGGCAAGCTTGTATAGACAGTGACTAAGCCACTTGGCCACGAAGAAGGATAAAAGTCAATGACAATTCTTCTGTACTTATACCTGTCGAATTCAGGTATTTTGTACTTAGAATTGAAATCAACCCATCCTCACCATCGTAGCTAATTGGTAGTTTGTTACTTGGCATTCAATTAATGATAAATTTTGCACATTTTTAGGTGTTTTTCATATTCAAATAAGCCATATATATTTTTGATACATTAATGTCTGGATTCTCTTAACGACCTCGGGATCAGAGCCCCAGGCGAAATCACACAAAGACAAGAGCTTGGCTCCGGCCGGGAATCGAACCCTGGTCGGCAAGCTTGTATAGACAGTGACTAAGCCACTTGGCCACGAAGAAGGATAAAAGTCAATGACAATTCTTCTGTACTTATTCCTGTCGAATTCAGGTATTTTGTACTTAGAATTGAAATCAACCCATCCTCACCATCGTAGCTAATTGGTAGTTTGTTACTTGGCATTCAATTAATGATAAATTTTGCACATTTTTAGGTGTTTTTCATATTCAAATAAGCCATGTATATTTTTGATACATTAATGTCTGGATTCTCTTAACGACCTCGGGATCAGAGCCCCAGGCGAAATCACACAAAGACAAGAGCTTGGCTCCGGCCGGGAATCGAACCCTGGTCGGCAAGCTTGTATAGACAGTGACTAAGCCACTTGGCCACGAAGAAGGATAAAAGTCAATGACAATTCTTCTGTACTTATACCTGTCGAATTCAGGTATTTTGTACTTAGAATTGAAATCAACCCATCCTCACCATCGTAGCTAATTGGTAGTTTGTTACTTGGCATTCAATTAATGATAAATTTTGCACATTTTTACGTGTTTTTCATATTCAAATAAGCCATATATATTTTTGATACATTAATGTCTGGATTCTCTTAACGACCTCGGGATCAGAGCCCCAGGCGAAATCACACAAAGACAAGAGCTTGGCTCCGGCCGGGAATCGAACCCTGGTCGGCAAGCTTGTATAGACAGTGACTAAGCCACTTGGCCACGAAGAAGGATAAAAGTCAATGACAATTCTTCTGTACTTATACCTGTCGAATTCAGGTATTTTGTACTTAGAATTGAAATCAACCCATCCTCACCATCGTAGCTAATTGGTAGTTTGTTACTTGGCATTCAATTAATGATAAATTTTGCACATTTTTAGGTGTTTTTCATATTCAAATAAGCCATATATATTTTTGATACATTAATGTCTGGATTCTCTTAACGACCTCGGGATCAGAGCCCCAGGTGAAATCACACAAAGACAAGAGCTTGGCTCCGGCCGGGAATCGAACCCTGGTCGGCAAGCTTGTATAGACAGTGACTAAGCCACTTGGCCACGAAGAAGGATAAAAGTCAATGACAATTCTTCTGTACTTATTCCTGTCGAATTCAGGTATTTTGTACTTAGAATTGAAATCAACCCATCCTCACCATCGTAGCTAATTGGTAGTTTGTTACTTGGCATTCAATTAATGATAAATTTTGCACATTTTTAGGTGTTTTTCATATTCAAATAAGCCATATATATTTTTGATACATTAATGTCTGGATTCTCTTAACGACCTCGGGATCAGAGCCCCAGGCGAAATCACACAAAGACAAGAGCTTGGCTCCGGCCGGGAATCGAACCCTGGTCGGCAAGCTTGTATAGACAGTGACTAAGCCACTTGGCCACGAAGAAGGATAAAAGTCAATGACAATTCTTCTGTACTTATACCTGTCGAATTCAGGTATTTTGTACTTAGAATTGAAATCAACCCATCCTCACCATCGTAGCTAATTGGTAGTTTGTTACTTGGCATTCAATTAATGATAAATTTTGCACATTTTTACGTGTTTTTCATATTCAAATAAGCCATATATATTTTTGATACATTAATGTCTGGATTCTCTTAACGACCTCGGGATCAGAGCCCCAGGCGAAATCACACAAAGACAAGAGCTTGGCTCCGGCCGGGAATCGAACCCTGGTCGGCAAGCTTGTATAGACAGTGACTAAGCCACTTGGCCACGAAGAAGGATAAAAGTCAATGACAATTCTTCTGTACTTATACCTGTCGAATTCAGGTATTTTGTACTTAGAATTGAAATCAACCCATCCTCACCATCGTAGCTAATTGGTAGTTTGTTACTTGGCATTCAATTAATGATAAATTTTGCACATTTTTAGGTGTTTTTCATATTCAAATAAGCCATATATATTTTTGATACATTAATGTCTGGATTCTCTTAACGACCTCGGGATCAGAGCCCCAGGCGAAATCACACAAAGACAAGAGCTTGGCTCCGGCCGGGAATCGAACCCTGGTCGGCAAGCTTGTATAGACAGTGACTAAGCCACTTGGCCACGAAGAAGGATAAAAGTCAATGACAATTCTTCTGTACTTATACCTGTCGAATTCAGGTATTTTGTACTTAGAATTGAAATCAACCCATCCTCACCATCGTAGCTAATTGGTAGTTTGTTACTTGGCATTCAATTAATGATAAATTTTGCACATTTTTAGGTGTTTTTCATATTCAAATAAGCCATATATATTTTTGATACATTAATGTCTGGATTCTCTTAACGACCTCGGGATCAGAGCCCCAGGCGAAATCACACAAAGACAAGAGCTTGGCTCCGGCCGGGAATCGAACCCTGGTCGGCAAGCTTGTATAGACAGTGACTAAGCCACTTGGCCACGAAGAAGGATAAAAGTCAATGACAATTCTTCTGTACTTATTCCTGTCGAATTCAGGTATTTTGTACTTAGAATTGAAATCAACCCATCCTCACCATCGTAGCTAATTGGTAGTTTGTTACTTGGCATTCAATTAATGATAAATTTTGCACATTTTTAGGTGTTTTTCATATTCAAATAAGCCATGTATATTTTTGATACATTAATGTCTGGATTCTCTTAACGACCTCGGGATCAGAGCCCCAGGCGAAATCACACAAAGACAAGAGCTTGGCTCCGGCCGGGAATCGAACCCTGGTCGGCAAGCTTGTATAGACAGTGACTAAGCCACTTGGCCACGAAGAAGGATAAAAGTCAATGACAATTCTTCTGTACTTATACCTGTCGAATTCAGGTATTTTGTACTTAGAATTGAAATCAACCCATCCTCACCATCGTAGCTAATTGGTAGTTTGTTACTTGGCATTCAATTAATGATAAATTTTGCACATTTTTACGTGTTTTTCATATTCAAATAAGCCATATATATTTTTGATACATTAATGTCTGGATTCTCTTAACGACCTCGGGATCAGAGCCCCAGGCGAAATCACACAAAGACAAGAGCTTGGCTCCGGCCGGGAATCGAACCCTGGTCGGCAAGCTTGTATAGACAGTGACTAAGCCACTTGGCCACGAAGAAGGATAAAAGTCAATGACAATTCTTCTGTACTTATACCTGTCGAATTCAGGTATTTTGTACTTAGAATTGAAATCAACCCATCCTCACCATCGTAGCTAATTGGTAGTTTGTTACTTGGCATTCAATTAATGATAAATTTTGCACATTTTTAGGTGTTTTTCATATTCAAATAAGCCATATATATTTTTGATACATTAATGTCTGGATTCTCTTAACGACCTCGGGATCAGAGCCCCAGGTGAAATCACACAAAGACAAGAGCTTGGCTCCGGCCGGGAATCGAACCCTGGTCGGCAAGCTTGTATAGACAGTGACTAAGCCACTTGGCCACGAAGAAGGATAAAAGTCAATGACAATTCTTCTGTACTTATTCCTGTCGAATTCAGGTATTTTGTACTTAGAATTGAAATCAACCCATCCTCACCATCGTAGCTAATTGGTAGTTTGTTACTTGGCATTCAATTAATGATAAATTTTGCACATTTTTAGGTGTTTTTCATATTCAAATAAGCCATATATATTTTTGATACATTAATGTCTGGATTCTCTTAACGACCTCGGGATCAGAGCCCCAGGCGAAATCACACAAAGACAAGAGCTTGGCTCCGGCCGGGAATCGAACCCTGGTCGGCAAGCTTGTATAGACAGTGACTAAGCCACTTGGCCACGAAGAAGGATAAAAGTCAATGACAATTCTTCTGTACTTATACCTGTCGAATTCAGGTATTTTGTACTTAGAATTGAAATCAACCCATCCTCACCATCGTAGCTAATTGGTAGTTTGTTACTTGGCATTCAATTAATGATAAATTTTGCACATTTTTACGTGTTTTTCATATTCAAATAAGCCATATATATTTTTGATACATTAATGTCTGGATTCTCTTAACGACCTCGGGATCAGAGCCCCAGGCGAAATCACACAAAGACAAGAGCTTGGCTCCGGCCGGGAATCGAACCCTGGTCGGCAAGCTTGTATAGACAGTGACTAAGCCACTTGGCCACGAAGAAGGATAAAAGTCAATGACAATTCTTCTGTACTTATACCTGTCGAATTCAGGTATTTTGTACTTAGAATTGAAATCAACCCATCCTCACCATCGTAGCTAATTGGTAGTTTGTTACTTGGCATTCAATTAATGATAAATTTTGCACATTTTTAGGTGTTTTTCATATTCAAATAAGCCATATATATTTTTGATACATTAATGTCTGGATTCTCTTAACGACCTCGGGATCAGAGCCCCAGGCGAAATCACACAAAGACAAGAGCTTGGCTCCGGCCGGGAATCGAACCCTGGTCGGCAAGCTTGTATAGACAGTGACTAAGCCACTTGGCCACGAAGAAGGATAAAAGTCAATGACAATTCTTCTGTACTTATACCTGTCGAATTCAGGTATTTTGTACTTAGAATTGAAATCAACCCATCCTCACCATCGTAGCTAATTGGTAGTTTGTTACTTGGCATTCAATTAATGATAAATTTTGCACATTTTTACGTGTTTTTCATATTCAAATAAGCCATATATATTTTTGATACACTAATGTCTGGATTCTCTTAACGACCTCGGGATCAGAGCCCCAGGCGAAATCACACAAAGACAAGAGCTTGGCTCCGGCCGGGAATCGAACCCTGGTCGGCAAGCTTGTATAGACAGTGACTAAGCCACTTGGCCACGAAGAAGGATAAAAGTCAATGACAATTCTTCTGTACTTATACCTGTCGAATTCAGGTATTTTGTACTTAGAATTGAAATCAACCCATCCTCACCATCGTAGCTAATTGGTAGTTTGTTACTTGGCATTCAATTAATGATAAATTTTGCACATTTTTAGGTGTTTTTCATATTCAAATAAGCCATATATATTTTTGATACATTAATGTCTGGATTCTCTTAACGACCTCGGGATCAGAGCCCCAGGCGAAATCACACAAAGACAAGAGCTTGGCTCCGGCCGGGAATCGAACCCTGGTCGGCAAGCTTGTATAGACAGTGACTAAGCCACTTGGCCACGAAGAAGGATAAAAGTCAATGACAATTCTTCTGTACTTATACCTGTCGAATTCAGGTATTTTGTACTTAGAATTGAAATCAACCCATCCTCACCATCGTAGCTAATTGGTAGTTTGTTACTTGGCATTCAATTAATGATAAATTTTGCACATTTTTACGTGTTTTTCATATTCAAATAAGCCATATATATTTTTGATACATTAATGTCTGGATTCTCTTAACGACCTCGGGATCAGAGCCCCAGGCGAAATCACACAAAGACAAGAGCTTGGCTCCGGCCGGGAATCGAACCCTGGTCGGCAAGCTTGTATAGACAGTGACTAAGCCACTTGGCCACGAAGAAGGATAAAAGTCAATGACAATTCTTCTGTACTTATACCTGTCGAATTCAGGTATTTTGTACTTAGAATTGAAATCAACCCATCCTCACCATCGTAGCTAATTGGTAGTTTGTTACTTGGCATTCAATTAATGATAAATTTTGCTCATTTTTACGTGTTTTTCATATTCAAATAAGCCATATATATTTTTGATACATTAATGTCTGGATTCTCTTAACGACCTCGGGCAATTTATCATTAATTGAATGCCAAGTAACAAACTACCAATTAGCTACGATGGTGAGGATGGGTTGATTTCAATTCTAAGTACAAAATACCTGAATTCGACAGGTATAAGTACAGAAGAATTGTCACTGACTTTTATCCTTCTTCGTGGCCAAGTGGCTTAGTCACTGTCTATACAAGCTTGCCGACCAGGGTTCGATTCCCGGCCGGAGCCAAGCTCTTGTCTTTGTGTGATTTCGCCTGAGGCTCTGATCCCGAGGTCGTTAAGAGAATCCAGACATTAATGTATCAAAAATATATATGGCTTATTTGAATATGAAAAACACGTAAAAATGTGCAAAATTTATCATTAATTGAATGCCAAGTAACAAACTACCAATTAGCTACGATGGTGAGGATGGGTTGATTTCAATTCTAAGTACAAAATACCTGAATTCGGCAGGTATAAGTACAGAAGAATTGTCATTGACTTTTATCCTTCTTCGTTGCCAAGTGGCTTAGTCACTGTCTATACAAGCTTGCCGACCAGGGTTCGATTCCCGGCCGGAGCCAAGCTCTTGTCTTTGTGTGATTTCGCCTGGGGCTCTGATCCCGAGGTCGTTAAGAGAATCCAGACATTAATGTATCAAAAATATATATGGCTTATTTGAATATGAAAAACACGTAAAAATGTGCAAAATTTATCATTAATTGAATGCCAAGTAACAAACTACCAATTAGCTACGATGGTGAGGATGGGTTGATTTAAATTCTAAGTACAAAATACCTGAATTCGACAGGTATAAGTACAGAAGAATTGTCATTGACTTTTATCCTTCTTCGTGGCCAAGTGGCTTAGTCACTGTCTATACAAGCTTGCCGACCAGGGTTTGATTCCCGGCCGGAGCCAAGCTCTTGTCTTTGTGTGATTTCGCCTGGGGCTCTGATCCCGAGGTCGTTAAGAGAATCCAGACATTAATGTATCAAAAATATATATGGCTTATTTGAATATGAAAAACACCTAAAAATGTGCAAAATTTATCATTAATTGAATGCCAAGTAACAAACTACCAATTAGCTACGATGGTGAGGATGGGTTGATTTCAATTCTAAGTACAAAATACCTGAATTCGACAGGTATAAGTACAGAAGAATTGTCATTGACTTTTATCCTTCTTCGTGGCCAAGTGGCTTAGTCACTGTCTATACAAGCTTGCCGACCAGGGTTCGATTCCCGGCCGGAGCCAAGCTCTTGTCTTTGTGTGATTTCGCCTGGGGCTCTGATCCCGAGGTCGTTAAGAGAATCCAGACATTAATGTATCAAAAATATATATGGCTTATTTGAATATGAAAAACACCTAAAAATGTGCAAAATTTATCATTAATTGAATGCCAAGTAACAAACTACCAATTAGCTACGATGGTGAGGATGGGTTGATTTCAATTCTAAGTACAAAATACCTGAATTCGACAGGTATAAGTACAGAAGAATTGTCATTGACTTTTATCCTTCTTCGTGGCCAAGTGGCTTAGTCACTGTCTATACAAGCTTGCCGACCAGGGTTCGATTCCCGGCCGGAGCCAAGCTCTTGTCTTTGTGTGATTTCGCCTGGGGCTCTGATCACGAGGTCGTTAAGAGAATTCAGACATTAATGTATCAAAAATATATATGGCTTATTTGAATATGAAAAACACCTAAAAATGTGCAAAATTTATCATTAATTGAATGCCAAGTAACAAACTACCAATTAGCTACGATGGTGAGGATGGGTTGATTTCAATTCTAAGTACAAAATACCTGAATTCGACAGGTATAAGTACAGAAGAATTGTCATTGACTTTTATCCTTCTTCGTGGCCAAGTGGCTTAGTCACTGTCTATACAAGCTTGCCGACCAGGGTTCGATTCCCGGCCGGAGCCAAGCTCTTGTCTTTGTGTGATTTCGCCTGGGGCTCTGATCCCGAGGTCGTTAAGAGAATCCAGACATTAATGTATCAAAAATATATATGGCTTATTTGAATATGAAAAACACGTAAAAATGTGCAAAATTTATCATTAATTGAATGCCAAGTAACAAACTACCAATTAGCTACGATGGTGAGGATGGGTTGATTTCAATTCTAAGTACAAAATACCTGAATTCGACAGGTATAAGTACAGAAGAATTGTCATTGACTTTTATCCTTCTTCGTGGCCAAGTGGCTTAGTCACTGTCTATACAAGCTTGCCGACCAGGGTTCGATTCCCGGCCGGAGCCAAGCTCTTGTCTTTGTGTGATTTCGCCTGGGGCTCTGATCCCGAGGTCGTTAAGAGAATCCAGACATTAATGTATCAAAAATATATATGGCTTATTTGAATATGAAAAACACGTAAAAATGTGCAAAATTTATCATTAATTGAATGCCAAGTAACAAACTACCAATTAGCTACGATGGTGAGGATGGGTTGATTTCAATTCTAAGTACAAAATACCTGAATTCGACAGGTATAAGTACAGAAGAATTGTCATTGACTTTTATCCTTCTTCGTGGCCAAGTGGCTTAGTCACTGTCTATACAAGCTTGCCGACCAGGGTTCGATTCCCGGCCGGAGCCAAGCTCTTGTCTTTGTGTGATTTCGCCTGGGGCTCTGATCCCGAGGTCGTTAAGAGAATCCAGACATTAATGTATCAAAAATATATATGGCTTATTTGAATATATATATATGTGTGTGTGTGTGCATATGTATATATAAAATTTCATCGTTTGCTGATATATACCTTTAATGTGATTATAGATTTTCCAGTTGAAGAAAAAATAGTCAACTTAATTGCAATTTAGAAAAAATGTGTATTTGTTTTTATTCAAGCGATATCAATTAGGGGAGAGAGAGAGAGAGAGAGAGAGAGAGAGAGAGAGAGAGAGAGAGAGAGAGAGAGACATAACAGAACTAATAACATTTCTTGGAATTAAGCTTAAACCTACATTTACACGGCTCCCTGATATCTGAAGTTCGTAAAATCATATTGCGTTGGAGATAGGGAGATTTGTACATAAGGGTAGGCTCCACCTTGATTGGGTGCCAATCGTAAAAAATATTTCCCAAAAATACACTAATCAAGACACGCTAATGAAATTTTCAGTCATTTTAAGGCATATCCGTTGTAAGTTTTATCATCCTACAGGGAAAATATATGATTTTATGAATAAAAATTTGAAAATCGGAGCTAGCGACTTAATGTTATTTGGTGACCAGTTAGAAACTACTGTCTTGAATTGAAATTCGCTCTGTTATTATGTTTCTTTATCCACCTGGAACAAGCACACAAAGTTTTATCAAAATCGAACAGTAAATAAGCACTTAGCAAGAAAAAAACGAGCAATAACTTTAGTGAAAGCCAAGCCGTTGATGGTGGGAAACCTAGAAATAAATATTCACCAAAAATTAAAATCTCGATTTAGGGAAAAAACCTTCTGTGTTTTTGTAGGTATCATGTCACTTGATAGCCTAAAACATCTAAATACTATATTACTTAAGGCATAAGAGCAGGACAAGCAAAGAAATACACCCCTCTCCCGAAAAAGGAAAAACGAGAAATTACGATTTTTGTCTGATGACAGAAATATTGGATATAAAATCATAGTCACCCCTAAGCCCATTTTCTTTAATGTCACTAATATGAGAAAACGACTTTGAACAGTTTTTAAGGGGTAAACTATAAAAATTAGACAATTACTAATGATATTTCTTATTTTTACTATTAACATAAGGGGGGCGTTGATGACCATGGGGGGCATTATAGAGGCTGGATATAAATTCTACACATATCACGGCCTTCTGATAGGCAAAAGGAAGACTTTTAGCAAAGAAAAAAAATTGACAAAAATCACCCTTGTAAGATGGAGACTACCATTGTATATATCATTTTGACATTTCCTGCTCTCTGTAACATATGATGCTAAAACCAAGCTTTCATTATGATTTATTTGCATGTTGTGTGAATCCCTCCTTAATCGAAGGCTGTCTTTCGGATATATACAGTAAGTCTCATAAAACACTGAAATTGACGATTCATATTTAGGAAATGTAAAATACTTTAGAAGAATGTTGTAGAGCCGTTTTTGAAATAGGTTAATGGGAATCTTTCTTTTTCTAAATGTTTAGTCATTTTCCCGATTCATTCAGTTTGTGAATGAGTCAAGTTGTAGTATCAAAGTGGTTTATAGTGAGTAGGTATGTGTATCTTTTTTTATATTATAAATGTGAAGATAATAGATATATGAATAATAATGATAAAGTATTGATATACGTAGGTAAATTATAAAAACTGGTTGGAGCAATCTTATGTTAGTGCTACCCTCTATAATTAAACTAAAAGGTATCTAACAGTTTTTCTTGAA
>NC_090738.1:98579380-98589380 GCF_036898095.1 Palaemon carinicauda
ATATATATATATATATATATATATATATATATATATATATATATATATATATATATATATATATATATATATATATATATACATATATATATATATATATATATATATATATATATATATATATATATATGTGTGTGTGTGTGTGTGTGTGTGTGTGTGTGTATATATATATATACATATATATATATATATATATATATATATATATATATATATATATATATATATATATATATATATATATATATATATATATATATATATAGATGGATGGAGCGGGGGGGAAAGCGACTGCTCCCCGCTCTCTAGTTTTGGGTTGTTTGAATGTGCGTGGATGTAGTATGACAGAAAGTAAAAGATGTGAAATTGGAAGTATGTGTAGGAATAGAAGGATGGATGTATCGGCCTTGTGTGAGACGAAGATAAAAGGAAAGGGTGAAGTGATGTTTGGTGAAAGGTCTGGTAGATTGTCTGGGATTGAAAGTGGAAGAGCGGGAGTGGGTGTGGCTTTATTGCTGAGTGACGGATGACAGGTAAAGTAGTGGAATGGAAGGAGATATCATCTAGGTTAATGTGGGTAAGGGTTAGGTTGGGTAGGGAATGTTGGGCGTTTGTCAGTGCGTATGGGCCAGGTAGTGAGAAAAGTGAAGAAGAGCGGAATGAGTTCTGGAATGAATTAACTAGGTGTGTAGAAGTACAGGGTAGAAAGAATTATGTAGTTGTCATGGGTGACTTGAATGCTAGAGTGGGCGCTGGAGAGGTAGAAGGTGTCATTGGGAAGTATGGCGTACCAGGTGAAAATGAGAGTGGTGAGAGACTGGTAGATATGTGGGTTGAGCAAGAGATGGTGATAAGTAATAGCTTTTTTGAAAAGAAAGATAAAAATAACTATACATGGGTAAGAGTGGCAAATGGAAGAGTAGTAGAAAGGGCATTGATGGATTATGTGTTGATAACTAAAAGAATGTTTGGAAGATTGAGAGACGTGCACGTGTTTAGGGGTATGGCTAACGGTATGTCTGATCATTTTTTGGTGGAAGGAAAATTAGTTGTAGCAGAAGAGTGGGGGAATAGAGTAGGTGGATGTATGGTTGTGAGGGTTGAAGAGCTAATAAAACCGGGGGTAAAAAGTGAATACCAAAAAAGGTTGAAAATGGCATATGACAAAGTGAAAGCATGAGGAACTGGTATTTTAGAGGAGGAGTGGAAGTTAGTAAAAGAAAATTTTGTTGAGACTGCAAGTGATGGGTGTGGCAAGAAGGTTGTTGGAGACAGCATGAGGAAGGGCAGTGAATGGTGGAATAAAGGAGTGAAAGTAGAAGTGGAAAAGAAAAAGAGGGCTTTTGAAGAATGGCTGCAAAGTAATAATGAAGAGAATTATGAAAAATATAGAGAGAAAAAAGTGGAAGTAAAGTGCAAGATAAGTGAGGCAAAGAGGGCAGCTGACCTGAGGTGGGGTCAGGTATTGGGTCATTCATATAAAGAAAATAAGAAGAAGTTTTGGAAAGAAGTGAAGAGAGTGAGGAAGGCTGTCTCAAGAACTGAAGAGACAGTGAAAGATGGAAATGGAAGGTTGTTAAAAAGGAGAGGAGGCAAGGAAAAGGTGGGCGGAATATTTTGAAAGTTTACTGAAGTTTGAGGATAATAGGGAGGCAGATATAATTGCTGTTGCAGGTGTTGAGGTGCCAGTGATGGGAGATGAGAATGAGAGAGAGATTACAACAGATGAAGTAAGGAGAGCACTAGATGAAACGAGAGTAGGAAAAGCGTCTGGTATGGATGGTGTGAGAGCTGAGATGTTGAAGGAAAGGGGTGTGAATGTACTTGAATGGTTGGTGAGATTGTTTAATATGTGTTTTGTGTTGTCAATGGTACCAGTAGATTGGGTTTGTGCATGTATTGTTCCAATATATAAGGGTATGGAGATGTGCACAAGTGTTGTAATTCAAGAGGTATTAGTTTGTTGAGTGTAGTTGGAAAAGTGTATGGTAGAGTACTTATTAATAGGATTAAGGATAAAACAGAGAATGCAATCTTAGAAATACAGGGTGGGTTTAGAAGAGGTAGAGGTTGTATGAATCAGATTTTTACAGTAAGGCAGATATACGAGAAATATTTAGCAAAGGGTAAGGAGGTGTATGTTGCGTTTATGGATCTGGAGAAAGCGTATGATAGAGTTGATAAGGAAGCAATGTGGAATGTGATGAGGATATGGAGTTGGTGGAAGGTTGTTGCAAGCAGTGAAAAGTTTCTACAAAGGTAGTAAAGCATGTGTTAGGATAGGAAATGAAGTGAGTGATTGGTTTCCGGTGAGAGTGGGGCTGAGACAGAGATGTGTGATGTCACCGTGGTTGTTTAACTTGTATGTGGATGGAGTGGTGAAAGAGGTGAATGCTCGAGTGCTTGGACGAAGTTAAAACTGGTAGACGACAATGACAATGAATGGGAGGTAAATCAGTTGTTGTTTGCGGATGATACTGTACTGGTTGCAGACACAGAAGAAAAGCTTGGACGATTAGTGATAGAATTTGGAAGAGTGTGTGAGAGAAGGAAGTTGAGAGTTAATGTGGGTAAGAGTAAGGTTATGAGATGTACGAGAAGGGAAGGTGGTGCAAGGTTGAATGTCATGTTGAATGGAGAGTTACTTGAGGAGGTGAATCAGTACAAGTACTTGGGGTCAGTTGTTGCAGCAAATGGTGGAGTGGAAGCATATGTACGTCAGAGAGTGAATGAAGGTTGCAAAGTGTTGGGGGCAGTTAAGGGATGGGCATGAATGTAAAGAGAGTTTTATATGAGAAAGTGATTGTACCAACTGTGATGTATGGATCGTAGTTGTGGGGAATGAAAGTGACGGAGAGAGAGAAATTGAATGTGTTTGAGATGAAGTGTCTAAGGAGTATGGCTGGTGTATCTCGAGTAGATGTGGTTAGGAACGAAGTGGTGAGAGTGTGAATGGGTGTAAGAAATGAGTTAGGATATGAATGTGTTGAGGTGGTTTGGCCATGTTGAGAGAATGGAAAATGGCTATCTGTTAAAGAAGGTGATGAATGCAAGAGTTGATGGGAGAAGTACAAGAGGAAGGCCAAGGTTTGGGTGGATGGATGGAGTGAAGGAATCTCTGGGTGATAGGAGGATAGATGTGAGAGAGGCAAGAGAGCGTGCTAGAAATAGGAATGAATGGCGAGCGATTGTGACGCAGTTAAGGTAAGCCCTGCTGCTGCCTCCGATGCCTTAGATGACCGTGGAGGGAGCAGCAGTAGGGGATTCAGCATTATGAAGCTTCATCTGTGGTGGATAATGTGGGAGGGTAGGCTGTGGCACTCTAGCAGTACCAGCTGAACTCGGTTGAGTCCCTTGTTAGGCTGGAGGAACGTAAAGAGTAGAGGTCCCCCCCCCCACCTTTTTTTTGGGGGGGGGTTGATGTCGGCTATCCCCCAAAATTGAGGGACGTGCCTTGGTATATATATATATATATATATATATATATATATATATATATATATATATATATATATATATATATATATATATATATACATATATATATATATATATATATATATATATATATATATATATATATATATATATATATATATATATATATATATATATGTGTGTGTGTGTGTGTGTGTGTGTGTATGTGTGAGTGTGTATATGGTTAGTTTCTTGGGTATTGCCCTGTCCCTGTCCTCTGCTGCTCATGAGCGAATTTTAAACATTTAAAGGAAGACGAGTACTTAAATAATGACTGATTATACTTTAATGTGAGGAAACACTGAACAAAAGAAGCAATTGTATTAAAATGCTAAGGTAGAAACAAACGAAATTATTCGAGTTGATAGTGGAGTTGGCTTCATTAATTCCGGTAAATTTCACGGTAAGCTAAGGAGACGTCAGTGTACCGGAATTAGTGAAGCCAACTCTCAATAATAGAAGAGATGTGCAGATGTAGGCACACGAGATGATATTTGGGGGTAATTAAGAATAAACGAGGAGAGAGAAGAAAATAGCTTTAGTCAATTCTTTTTAGTGAGGCATATTTGCACCGACTCGTAGCGGTGCCCCTTTAGCTCGGAAAAGTTTATTCCTCCCTGATTGGTTAGAGAAGATCATTCTAACCAATCAGACAGCCGGAAATATTTCTGAGCTGAAAGGGCACCACTGCAAGTCGGTGCAAATGCGTTTCATTTAAAAAAAAAAAAAAAAAAAAAAAAAAAAAAAAAAAAAAAAAAAAAAAAAAAAAGTATAGCAACTTTATAATGAGGGGAAAAAGGAATTTAGAAGTAAACGTTTTTTTGGTGATAATTCAAGTTCAGAGAGAAAGGTCAACAAGAGGCAGGGCAGAATAATAAAAGCTTTCAAATACAAGGCTGCGATCGGTTTTGGAAGTAACTATTAAAGAAAACGAGGTAATAGGAAAATGTTATCCCAACCATTCGAATATCACCATAAAAAATAGTCGGCATTAAGAAACTTTCATAACAAAATGTCTTAAAATCTTTCAAAGGCGTATCATATTAGCATCACATAAAGCGAAGAAACTATCAGCGTTACTTTTGATTTGAGACAGTAATTATATATTCGTCATTTTAATTAGTTAATTTCACTGGTTCGTTTAAATAAGTTGAATACAAATTTTAGATAATGCATTTAGTCTCAAGAAACCCCTTTACAGTCCTCATCTCTCTTAAAAGTGTTATAATTTATATTTCATCTATGTTTGATAAGACGGATCCAAACTGAAAAATAAAACATTAAGGAAATTTAGACAACTACTTCTCTATACACTTTTTTTTCTTATCTCACTTGACTTCAATACCGATACTCAGCGTGTCGTCGTCTGCCCTCGACATCCAGCTTTCCCAAAACAATCTTTATAGCAAATGAATATAAGATTTGTTGTTTCAGTGAATTTGATCAAAGGAATATAGACTTCTACCTCACGTTGGGAGATCTAATAAAACAACGATAATCTATCCATATGTGAATAACATCGAAAGACTCTTTGAGGGATATATGGAATAACAAAGTAATTAGGGAATAACACTATAAATTACGCCAAAATGAATAAAAATTGAGTAGATGACAATGTAATCTTCAAAATTATTCTTCAATAAATCTGCGTGAATGCGTAATTACCGGTTTATATTATTTTTGAATAATTGATAATTCATTTATTAAACTTCAAAGAAGTTATTTGCATTGTTTACAAAAAATTATTATCTTCTTTTATTAGATATTTATTATTTTGATAATTAATTCATCAAAAAGTTAGTTGTACTGTTTATTAATATTGATTTTTTTCCGGGGTTTCGTAAAATCTAATATAGATTAAAACATTATATTCATTGTGGGTCAGAAGAATGCTAATTTTTCTAAGTAAAAAATATATCTTTTAAATTAAAATCACGTAAAGAGAGAGAGAGAGAGAGAGAGAGGAGAGAGAGAGAGAGAGAGAGAGAGAGAGAGAGATTATTTGAGTTACGCTAAAATATATTTTTTTTTTCAGAAGAAAAACAACATTATTACACATATATATATGTACATAAATACATGTCATGTCCCTAAACATTGGTGTATCCAGAAAAAAAAAGGTAACAAAATAATTGCGATGTTCAGTATTTAACGGCAACTACGTGTATGAGCTCCGTATGCAATAAGATCTCCTACAATAGGATTTCCTTCATGAATATGCAGAAAAGGATCACCAAAAATCGTTTCCTGAACATGCCTACTTTTAAATACGCCCTTCTTACTTCATAAACCTTCTGAATAACACAAAATTTTCACCAACCTTCCATTATCAATCTTTACCACAAGATAAGAGCGACCCCTTCACAAAATTTTCACCAACCTTCCATTATCAATCTTTACCACAAGATAAGAGCGACCCCTTCCCCCCCCCTCTCTCTCTCTCTCTCTCTCTCTCTCTCTCTCTCTCTCTCTCTCTCTCTCTCTCTCTCTCTCTCAACTTTTCTCAGCTGACTATTATTCAACGTTTCAATTCCCATGAGACCACAAGTACAACTGATATAGTTAATCTCATAAGCTTTAACTTTCAACTATAGCTTTATAAATTACCACCCTGGTTTGCACAACTATCTTATATTTCATATTGTTATCAACGACGCGGGGGCATATAAAAATTTGAATAGCGCCAACGTTATCCCTGCGTGTCGTAAGAGGCGACTAAAAGGGACGGGACGAGGGGGCTGGGAACCCCTCTCCTGTATCTACATCCTGTGAGACAGCAACAAAGAGATGGAGCTGGGGGGAGAGTGACTGCTCCCCGCACTCTAGTTTTGGGGTGTTTGAATGTGCGTAGATGTAGTACGATAGAGAGTAAAAGATGTGAAATTGGAAGTATGTTTAAGTATAGAAGGGTGTATGTATTGGCCTTGTGTGAGACGAAGATAGAAGGAAAGGGTGAAGTGATGTTTGATGAAATGTCTGGTAGAGTGTCTGGGATTGAAAGGGGAAGAGCGAGAGAGGGTGTGGCTTTATCGCTGAGTGAATGGATGGCAGGTAAAGTAGTGGAATGGAAGGAGATATAATCTAGGTTAATGTGGGTAAGGGTTAGGTTGGGTAGGGAATGTTTTGCGTTTGTCAGTGCGTATGGGCCAGGTAGTGAGAAAAGTGAAGAAGAGCGGAATGAGTTCTGGAATGAATTAACTAGGTGTGTAGAAGGAATGGGTAGGAAGAATTATGTAGTTGTCATGGGTGATTTAAATGTTAGAGTGGGGGCTGGAGAGGTAGAAGGTGTCATTGGGAAGTATGGCGTACTAGATGGAAATGAGAGTGGTGAGAGACTGGTGGATATGTGTGTTGAGCAAGAGATGGTGATAAGTAATAGCTTTTTCAAAAAGAAAGATAAAAATAAGTATACAGGGGTAAGAGTGGCAAATGGAAGAGTAGTAGAAAGGGAATTAATGGATTATGTGTTGATAACTAAAAGAATGTTTGGAAGATTGAAAGACATGCACGTGTTTAGGGGTATGGCTAACGGTATGTCTGATCATTTTTAGGTGGAAAGAAAATTAGTTGTAGCAAAAGAGTGGGGTAATAGAGTAGGTGAATGTAAAAGGGAGCTAGTGAGGGTTGAAGAGCTAATAAAACCCGGGGTAAAAAGTAAATATCAGGAAAGTTTGAAAATGACATATGACGAAGTGAAAGTAAGAGAAACTGGCAATTTAGAGGAGGAGTGGAAGTTAGTAAAAGAAAATTTTGTTGGGATTGCAAGTGATGTGTGTGGCAAGAAGGTTGTTGGAGGCAGCATGAGGAAGGGGCAGTGAATGGTGGAGTGAAGGTAAAAGTGGAAGAGAAAAAGAGGGCTTTTGAAGAATGGCTGCAGAGTAATAGTGTAGAGAAGTATGAAAAGTATAAAGAAAAAAATGTGGAAGTAAAGCGCAAAGTACGTGAGGCAAAGAGGGCAGCTGACCTGAGGTGGGGCCAGGGATTAGTTCATTCATATGAAGAGAATAAGAAGAAGTTTTGGAAAGAAGTGAAGAGAGTAAGGAAGGCTGGCTCAAGAATTGAAGAGACAGTGAAAGATGGATATGGGAGGTTGTTAAAGGAGAGGAGCCAAGAAAAAGATGGGTGGAATATTTTGAATGTTTACTGAATCTTGAGGATAATAGGGAGGCAGATATAATTGCTGTTGCAGGTGTTGAGGTGGCAGTGATGGGAGATGAGAATGAGAGAGAAAGAGAGACTACAATAGATGAAGTGAGGAGAGCACTAGATGAAACGAGAGTAGGAAAAGCATCTGGTATGGATGGTGTGAGAGCTGAAATGTTGAAGGAAGGGGGTGTGAATGTACTTGAATGGTTGGTGAGATTGTTTAATATGTGTTTTGTGTTCTCAATGATACCAGTAGATTGGGTTTGTGCATGTATTGTACCAATATATAAGGGTAAGGGAGATGTGCATGTGTGTTGTAATTCAAGAGGTATTAGTTTGTTAAGCGTAGTTGGAAAAGTGTTTGGTAGAGTAATGATTAATAGGATCAAGGATAAAACAGAGAATGCAATCTTAGAAATACAGGGTGGTTTTAGAAGAGGTAGGGGTTGTATGAATCAGATTTTTACAGTAAGGCAGATATGCGAGAAATATTAAGCAAAAGGTAAGGAGGTGTATGTTGCGTTTATGGATCTGGAGAAACCATATGATAGAGTTGATAGGGAAGCAATGTGGAATGTGATGAGGTTATATGGAGTAGGTGGAAAGTTGTTGCGACAGTGAAAAGTTTCTACAAAGGTAGTAAAGCATGTGTTAGAATAGGAAATGAGGTGAGTGATTGTTTTCCGGTGAGAGTGGGGCTGAGACAGGGATGTGTGATGTCACCGTGGTTGTTTCACTTGTATGTTGATGGAGCGGTGAGAGAGGTGAATGCTTGTTTGCTAGGACGAGGATTAAAACTGGTAGACGAGAATGACCATCAATGTACTGGTTGCAGACACAGAAGAGAAGCTTGGCCGATTATTGACAGAATTTGGAAGAGTGTGTGAGAGAAGGGAGTTGATATTTAATGTGGGTAGGAGTGAGGTTATGAGATGTACGAGAAGAGAAGGTAGTGCAAGGTTGAATGTCATGTTGAATGGAGAGTTACTTGAGGAAGTGGATCAGTTTAAGTACTTGGGGTCTGTTGTTGCAGCAAATGGTGGAGTGGAAGCAGATGTACGTCAGAGAGTGAATGAAGGTTGCAAAGTGTTGGGGGCAGTTAAGGGAGTAGTAAAAAATAAAGGGTTGGGCATGAATATAAAAAGAGTTCTATATGAGAAAGGTATTGTACCAACTGTGATGTATGGATCGGAGTTGCGGGGAATGAAAGTGATGGAGAGACAGAAATTAAATGTGTTTGAGATGAAGTGTCTAAGGAGTATGGCTGGTGTATCTCGAGTAGATAGGGTTAGGAACGAAGTGGTGAGAGTGAGAACGGTTATAAGAAATGAGTTAGCAGCTAGAGTGGATATGAATGTGTTGAGGTGGTTTGGCCATGTTGAGAGAATGGAAAATGGCTCTCTGCTAAAGAAGGTTATGAATGCAAGGTTTGGGTGGATGGGTGGAGTGAAGAAAGCTCTGGGTGATAGGAGGATAGATGTGAGAGAGGCAAGAGAGCGTGCTAGAAATAGGAATGAATGGCGAGCGATTGTGACGCAGTTCCGGTAGGCCCTGCTGCTGCCTCCGATGCCTTAGATGACCGGGGAGGTAGCAGCAGTAGGGGATTCAGTATTATGAAGCTTCATCTGAGGGGGATAATGTGGGAGGGTGGGCTGTGGCACCCTAGCAGTATCAGCTGAACCCTTGTTAGTCAGGAGGAACGTAGAGAGTAGAGGTCCCATATATATATATATATATATATATATATATATATATATATATATATATATATATATATATATATATATATATATACATATATATATATATATATATATATATATATATATATATATATATATATATATATATATATATATATATATATATATATATATATATATATTATTTTTTTTACTTAATGGCGTCCTTCAACTGTCTAATATTTTGTTGTAACCAGAAGTGTATTAAAAATGCGCGAAAGCATTTGGTGCTGAGCCTTTTTATTATTACCTACTCTCTTTAGTGTATACCAGGTCACGTGATCTTTGTGACAGTTTTATATATATATATATATATATATATATATATATATATATATATATATATATATATATATATATATATATGTATATATATATATATATGTAATACATATATATATATATATATATATATATATAATATATATATATATATATATATATATATATATATATATATATATATATATGAAATATATATATATATATATATATATATATATATATATATATATATATATATATATATATATATATATATATAATATAAAGGAGGACGAATAGTCTGGACAACATCTTTCAATTTATTGGTGCCGACGTTTCAGGACTCATCCCATTATCAAGGCTAAAATGGA